>NW_026057576.1:8148682-8448682 GCF_023721935.1 Panthera uncia | reverse complement strand
CCCAGCTGAACCGAGGGAAACGCAAGCTCCTTTCACACACCGGCCGCCCAGTCAGAGGCAAAAGGCGCTAAACTAGACAGCCCACGGCACACTTGGGCTGGGTGAGGCATCCTTCTTCTCCTTTTAGAACCCCGGGGTAGGGCCCCCTTGAACCGCTGCTGGACTGCCCTCCTCCCTTCTCCAGGGAGAGGGGGCTGAGGGCTGTGCCACAGGGGCGTCTGTCATTGTGTCCATCCAACAGTCGCCGTCATGCAGAAATGCCATGTTTACTATTCTCCAGGGCTCTCTTAATGTTCCTCCCTAGGAAACGAGGAGCCCCCTCCTTCCCTTCCCTTCCATCGCTGCCACAGTGTCCTGGGCATCGACTCAGGGCAGCCTCATGTTCACGGGTGCGCCTCTGTCCCTCTGCAGCTCAGCACGTGGGCACCTGTTCACAGAAGCCCCTATCTTCCCGGTTCCACCACCCCCCCGGCGTGTGGGGGCTCTGGTGCTGGAAGAACAGAGGGCCCCCGGGGACCTCATTCTGTCTGATTAGGGAGAGTGTACTTTCCGCTGATGGGAGCTGAATGCCTGCCGAGCAGGACCAAAGAGACATAATGCAAGATGATGGACAAAGCGGCCTCTGTACGTTCTGATTAAGCGTGGGGACGCTGAGCCTGCCAGCAAGCCTATGAGGATGATTTCTTCGGGAAAGGGCGGAAGGCATGTCCTGGACACGAGACAGAGCAGGCGGAAACTCCAAAGGGCGAGCACCACTGCTCCTCAAGGAGGGCTCTGCTCCCCCTTTGTGGAGCGCAACCCATAACGCAGGTAGGAGCCAGCGGCCCCGGACTCGAGACTTCCGGGCCGGGTCAGGGAGTAAGACAGACAGCCAAAGGGTCTTGGAGCAAGGGGGTCCACGGTCACAAATCCGATCCCTGAACACCGGACTGTGTGGCGAAGTATCCTTGGGCGACAGCCACAGGCAGCCCAGAGAGGACGGCTGCAAGCTGGGCAAAGAAGGAACTACATCTGGGGCGGAAAGGGAAAAAGCACGTGTGTTTACAGTGAAAATCGGTTTTGCGTGCTTCGGGAAAGCTCTGGCAAGCTGGCTTCTGTTAATGTGCAGCTGGCCACACATAACAGAATGAGAGGTGATGTTAATGAAACACCTTTCAGTCCCACGTGAAAAGTAAAAGTCGTGCCGTGTCTTGAAGTCATAGAAGAAAGCCAAGGGGTGAGGCCATGCCCCCTGTTCGTGCCCCGAAGCAGAGACCGCAGGACAGGGCCCTGCACGTCCCAGGACACGTGCGGTGCTGGGCCCCGGGGAGCCTTCACAAACCACCCCGTGGCAGGACCCACTCAGCAATTCTGATTCAGTTCACGTGGGCCAAGGACGATGAGGTGTGTTTTGTCCCAAGTCGTCCCACGTGATTCCCATGTGTAGGCAGGGACAGTCTTTGCCCCTCCAGGTGACGGAAGGGCTGGATGTGTCCTATGGGAGACCCTGCGGTGAACTGAGAGGTCGGCCTGCCTTAACAGTGAGCTCCCGACCTGAGTAAAGCCTCTGAAAACCCCGCACGTCAAAGCTGACGCCGCCTCCCCCCTGCCCGCCGTGGGGCACGGGGGCACGAGGAGAAGGCAGATGGGCTAGCTTGATTCTGAAGGCTCCAGAAGCCCAGAGATGCCGCTACCTGTGGAGATAGCCCTGCCAAACGCAATCGTCCCTGATAAGGAAGACCCACAGAGCGCGGAGATTCCCGCACGGGTAACTGACGCGGGGAGTGGACCATCCAAATCTGTAGCACTCATACACTTGACTCTCACCCTGCCCTGAACACATGAGCGTTTTTTCTGTCCGGAAATTGGAATCACTGGACTGAGGCGCGTTTCGCCTTCTTCCTCGCCGCCTGCGTTGCTCTCTGCTGGGGAAGGGATATGCAGCAGCAGAATCGGGGACCCGAATCATTCACAGATTTAAATCACCACCCATCCCCCCCCCGCCCCCACCAGTGGAATTTCATAGGCAGGGTTTGCTCACACAGGAAGTCTAGGGACGCTATTTCCACCATAAAGCGTTCCCTTATCTTCAGAGCTGGAAGTAATCTAAATTCCTCAACACATCCTCCTACTTCTCACCCAGTATTACAGCTTCTCGGGCACTTCTGTCAGGACTTTCCTGATCTGTAACCTGAGGGAGTAAATCCACACCTCCCACATCTTGGCATCTCTCGCGGTGGCCTGCCATAATGCCTTGCGGACCGTGGCATTCGCTAAATATCCTCTGCCTAGATGAATAAATAAATGAATCACTAGCTGTTTATTCTGAAGGATCAAGGACAGAACTCAGAGCCTTCATAAGACAGAGCACTTCTTAAATACACATAGGTAGCTTATGTAACTCGTCCTCAAGTGGGAAAGTCAGGGCCTTTCTTTCTTTCCAGTAATTCCCAGCATAAAATCTCGGGGCACCTGGGTGGCTCAGTCGGTTGAGCGGCCGACTTCGGCTCAGGTCACGATCTCGCGGTCCGTGAGTTTGAGCCCCGCGTCGGGCTCTGTGCTGACAGCTCAGAGCCTGGAGCCTGTTTCGGATTCTGTGTCTCCCTCTCTCTGACCCTCCCCTGTTCATGCTCTGTCTCTCTCTGTCTCAAAAATAAATAAACGTAAAAAAAAAAAAAATTTAAAATCTCTACAAGGCTGCTATGTCCCAGCTTAGAAGCCAGGCAAGAGCACATCTCCCGGCATGTGTCTCTGCACCAGTGACACTCGAGTGAGGCCCCAGGTGGCGCCCTGCTGGTGGACGGGCCCACTAGGCTGTGGCTTGTGCTCCGTGGTTTCCATTCATCACACCCCAACACGAGCTTTTGCTCAGAGGGCTCCCTCCAAGCACCTTCTCCTGCTGGTGACCACAGATCTTCAGACCAGAAGTCTTCTAGTGGATATGGAGGAAAAGGCACCCTGCGTAAAAGTGGGAATGAGCAGCCCACACAGAGGCACAGAACTAGTTGATATCTGCACACGTTTCAGACGTATTGAGGGGCCGGGAGATCGGTAAGGCTACAGCAGGTGCAAACGTCGACTCACGGGAGCTCTGCTCTGCAAGCTTAGGAGGAAAGACGCTGGGGCTCAGTTTCTAATCTTAGCAGCAGCAGGGTAACTCTAGCTGTAAGCTATTCTGTTTCCTGATCTCAAGGTCTACAGCACCGCAAGCAGGCAGGTGTGTCCGGTTTCCACAGGCCTCTAGAAAAGGAGAATGCTAACCTGAGAAGCTGAATAAAGTGCTGTCCAAGAGGAGAGTCTAAAGGACGACAACAGTACTTATCATTACTCTGACTTGGGCCTGGTGCCTCCTGAGTTCCCAAGCCCCCGGGGACCGCCACCATCCAGGATGTTTATTTGGAAGCAGTCCGAGGAGGGCAGCCTGAATGTTCATGATCATGAACGTTCGCAATAATGGAGGGCCACTCAGCGCTCGCCCGAGATTGAAAGAGCGCTCTTCACAAATGCCAGTTTACTTTTGGGATGTCACAAGCAGACGACGTGAAATAACACACCCGTTAGAAGGTGGGCATTGGGGCATCAGAGCCTTGGGGACTTGGAAAGAAGAGCCAAGGATGGGGCTGTGCAGGTGCTCCCAGAAGCACAGCGGACCCCCGTCTCCTTGCATGAAAGGCAGTCCCGGGAGCGGGGAGGGGAGGGCAATGGCTGGGACGGGGGGCAGCACAACCCTGGGAATCCTCTCTAGTTGCTCTGGGATGCACTGCCCTCTCTGATAAGACGGCTGGGCTGAGGTTAACCAGCGGGATTCATGCCTTCATTCAGCAGGTGCGCGGAGGGCAGGCACGGTCAGGCAGACATGTACCGCTGCCTAAGCGGCCTGGAAGACAATTCTAATTTCGCGCTGGAGAGCACTCACTCTGGAGCCAGACCGGGTTCCACCCTGGCTTTTCTGTGACCAGCTCTGTGACCTCTGGGTCTCGGTTTTCTCACCCGTAAGATGGGGACGATAATGGGACCCACGTCGGAGGGCCGGTGTGAGGACTAAATGAGATAGTAGAGGTAGAGGGTTAAGAGCAGTCCCTGGAGCCTCACGAGGGCTGGACGTGCGTCTGCTTGTGATTATCGCTGCCCTCGCGGAATACGCAGATGAGAAAGAGAAGACCCGAGGAAAATTAGTATGTTCGACAGTGATAAGCGCCGAGGGAACCCTAGAGCAAGGAGGGGACACGAAGAGTGTGTAGGTGGGGGGTGGGGGTGGGAAGGGGCTGTAATTTTAGACAAGGCAAGGCCTCACTGAGAAAGCGACTGGAGGAAAATCTGGCTGAGACGGAAAGAGGGAGCCACGGAAGGTCCAGAGGGAGACTATTCCAGGCAGAGGGCACAGCAAGTGCGCCAGCGCCCGGAGCGGGGGGAGCCCGCCTGAGAAGAAGGGAGAGGGAGGCCAGGGCGGCCGGAGGAGAGGGAGAGAGAGGACGGCAGGACGAAACGAGGTCGGAGGGTGAACCGCGCAGGGAAGCTCACCTACGGAGCGGGACTTCTCGCGGGGGGCAGCGCCGGCTCCCCTCCACCTTCCACCTGCGGGTCCCAACAGCACAGCCAGAGCCCCGAGCCCGAGACACTGACCTGCTCCTGGTGCTGACACTTGATCCGCAGCAGCTGGGCGTGGTGCCCCTCCTGCAGGCGCATGGCCTCCGCCTGGAACTGCACCTGCAGCCTCTCCTCCAGGTCCCGGAGCTCCGCCCGCTGCCGCCAGCCCAGCTCGCGCACCTGCTCCTCAAACCTCCACTCCAGGTCCTCCTTCTCCTTTTGTAGTTTCTCACACTTGGCCGCGTTGAAGGCTGGTGCGGAGGGGGGGAGAATGACATCTTTGTGACAGCTGGTTCGGGGGCACCCAAAAGGATCGACCCCGAGGGTCTTTAACACCCGCCGGGCGGATCACCGAGGTCAACGTCTGCAGAGCTCCGCGGTTTGCAAAGCGCTTCGCCTCCTACCCCGCTGGATCCTTGCCCCAAACCCTGGGGGTTGAGGTCGAACCTGAGCCCCGGGGAGCTCTGGTGACTTACCCGAGGGCCTTCGGGGTGCGGAGACAGAGCTGCGGAGGCAAACCTGGGCTTTCCGACCGCAAGCCCCGGGTTCCCGCACTAGAGCCGGCTTCCTCTGAGGGTCCGTGGACCCGAGGCATCAAAACATTGGGCATTTGTTCAAAGTGCTAGGTGCACCCTCAAAATATTGGGCATTTTGCTAGGCGCACCCTGAGTGGATTAGAACCCCGAGGCGGAGGGGCTCAGGATGTCAACTTTTCACAAGGTCCCAGGCGACTCTCCTGCCCATCAAGGTTTGGGACCAGGCTGTACCTGGGGGCTGGAGACAGGACAGGACGGGAAGGGGGCGGTGGGGTGAGGGCAGGGGTGAGGGAGGACACGGATCCTGAAGGCTGTTCCCTCCAGGCCGCATTGCCCGATGGGACTATCTCAAGGCAAGATCGAGGTGGGGACAGTGACGCAGTTTCACGGACACCGTTCTTCTCCATCAGAGGGACTAACCGCTCAGAACCCCTCTGCATGGGCTGCCCCTGCAGCCGCTCTGGCTTAGCGTCTATGCCTCCCCCGGGGCTGCAGGCAGGCGTGACTGCTTCCGTTTTAAAGACGGCTGCCTCGACTACGAACGGCTTCCAAGAAGGAGAAAACACCTGGACAACCCACCATGGTCAGTTCAAGTGGAGTCGCTAACACCCAGCTCGTGCACACAGATGCCAGGGTGCACGTGCACCCCGTGTGCCTTCCACAAAGACTGGGTGCGACCGTGCTCTCCGCTCCGCGCTGCAAGCTGGGGAAACACTGCCATTTACTTTGTAACTGAGTGAGTGGGTATGTGTGCTGGTTAACTGGGAGGGTGGGTTAGGATCAGGAATATACACCCAAGGTTGGTCACACAGCATTTGAAAACGCCCGAATCAGAAGTCCCTCCCCCCCTGACAAGGCGGCTCATTCAAGGGCTTCTTTGTCGCATTTGGCTCTTAAAAAATTATTTAATTAGCATGGAGATGTTTATTTATTTGTTTTGAAACAGAGAGTGAGCACAAGTTGGGGAGGGGCAGAGAGAGAGGATCCCAAGCAGAGCCGGACGCAGGGCTTGAACTCACAAGACCACGAGATCATGACCTGAACTGGAACCGAGAGTCAGATGCTTAACCAAAGGAGCCACCCAGGTGCCCCTAGCACGGAGATGTTTCAAAACGTGTTTTCCGTGGTAAAATGAGTGGCGGTTGGCTGGAGGTCACACAGGCACATTGTCCTGGGTAAACCAGGTGTAAGAATCTGGCCAGCCCCGCAGCCTAACACCGTCCCCATGGCCTTCCTGTTCTAGTGTTTTCCCACATCCCACCATCTGATGGAGGGTTCCAGTGCGAAATCTGGAGAGGCTGTCTGCGCGATGTACCAATGTAATCAGGGTATACCAAGGGTAGGTCGGTGGGTGCCATCGTGTAAGCTGTCTCAGAGAATTTAAAAGCAATAACCGAATCAACTTTGAAAGCCTTCTCCTTTTTGTTACCTTCTACCAGCAATTCTGAAGAATGCCTGTGAAAAATAATCCTCCTCAAAAAAGTCTTTTGTTGGCCTAAGTTCTAAACAATTGCTACAATTACTGTGGAGGTTTGTTGTTTTTTTTTTTTTTTTTCATTTTGTTTTGAACGTTTATTTATTTTTGAGAGACAGAGAGGGACACAGCATGAGCAGGGGAGGGGCAGAGAGAGAGGGAGACACAGAATCCAAAGCAGGCTCCAGGCTCCGAGCTGTCAGCACAGAGCCTGACGTGGGGCTCAAACTCACGAACCGTGAGATCATGACCTGGGCTGAAGTCGGACGCTTAACTAACTGAGCCACTCAGGTGCCTCACTGTTGAGGTTTTTAAAAATAGTTTTTGTATTTAAAAAAAAATTACAGACAAAACTTGGCTGTACAGTACAAGTTATTATACATTATTATATAAATGACTTTTTCCTGCTGAACCATTTGAAGTTTATTTTAAAGTTTTAAAAAATATTTTATTTATTTTTGAGAGAGAGAGAGGGAGAGAGAGAATGAGTGGGGGAGGGGCAGAGAGAGAGAGGGAGACACAGAATCCAAAGCAGGCTCTAAGCTGCCAGCACAGAGCCTGAGGCGGGGCTTGAACCCACAAACCCTGAGATCATGACCTGAGCCGAAGTCAGACGCTCAACCGACTGAGCCACCCAGGCGCCCCTTCCTGCTGAACCATTTGAAAGTAAGACACTGACCTGCTGTCACCAACCCTGAATTCCTTAATGTATATTTCCTACAAACAGGATATTCTCCTCCATAACCACAATAGAATCACTAAAATCGGGACATCAACACAGATCTGATAGTGTTATCCAATGCTCAGACCCATTTAAATTTCACCAACTGTCCCACTAATAACCCTTTCCAGAAAAAAAGGATCTGGGTGTAAAACACGAGTTACATTTAGCTGTATGGTCTCCTTACTCTCCTTCCGTCTGGGGAACTCCTTGGTCTGTTCTGGTCTTTCAGGACCTTGACACTTTTAAAGACGAAAGGCCACTTCTGTTGTAGAATGTCTCTCCATCTGGTTTGTCTGAGGATTCCTCACTACTAGATTTGGGTCACGCGTGTTTGGCAGAAATAGCACAGAAGTGGCACTGTGTTCTTCGTGAAAATTAATAATGTGGATCATCTTTAAAACGAAATTTCTTTTTAAAGTGTTTACGTAGTGAGTCAGGGAAAGAATGCTTATTACTGATTATCACAAGGTTACGTTGCAAGTGATTCTGCAGGAGGCCGTACTCCAAATGGCCCATCTAGAGTGTCAAATATGCTAGCGATGCCCCCGAGTATTGTTGTCACATCTGCTGTGAGTATATCTTTTAGGTGAGGTTTACCTAAGGGACAGATTGCTGGGGGTGCACTGGGCTGACCATCGGGTAGGAAGACGGCCTTTGACTGCTTGCTGATAAATACGAGAATGAATAGTAGACTCAGTGCGAGGCTTTCTGGTGCCTGGCAGTGAGGTTGTGGTGGAAAAAGGTCGAGGGTTCACTGGAGGCGACGGTCCCTGAATGTGACACTAACTAACAGCCACAGGGGCTCAGCAGCAGTGGGACAATGCCTGCGCCCACAAGGTCTGGCTCCCTGGCTTTAGCAAAGCTCCAGCTTTTCCCAAAGACCCTCCAGCCAGGGAAAAGTTGTTAGGGGTCTCACTGGGGACCGTAGCTGGTGAAAAAAGCTATCAGGATCCACAGGCTAGGTAAGAGGTGCGTATATAACGACAGGTTTACCCCGGGGTGACTGGATTTTAATAGCACAGGATGAAGACCATGGAATGTGCATTTAATAAGAGTTAGTAGCTGGTAGATTGAGACAAAGTCAAACTGAGGCAAGCAGAGGGGCAATAATTTTACCTAACGCCCGGGGAGCCCCCCAGTAATGAGCCCCAGGGTGGGTGTCCGGGTGCACGAGGCCTCTCTGGAGGCTTCTCTTGTTTCTGTAATTTGGATGAACTGACTTCACGGTGGTCTTTGCCCCAGGTACCACGCACCCGTGGATGAGGTCAAATGAGGCAATGACCATACGCTGCTTGTATTTAAAGTAGGTCTACAGAGCAGGGCACACGTAGGTGATCCAAATGACCAAAAAAAATATATAAATAGATGGCCAGCACCATTCAGGATTAAATACGTGCACACCAAAGTAAAATGCAATTTTTCATCTATGAGGCTGAGAAAGGTGAAATATTTTGATAACACAGGATGGGTATGAGAAAAATGGCACCCAAAGGACCATTCGTGGGAATATAATCGATTAGCCGTTTTGGAGGGCGAACATAGCTTTCAGCTTTACATGAGAGGGACAGGAGCATTCAGGGGTGACAGCTAAAGAACACGGCATTTCTTTTTGGGGTGATAAAAGTGTTCTAAATAGACCGTGGTGACAGGTGCACAACTCTGTACCAAAACCACTGAATTATACACTTTACATGCTGAACTGTGTGGTATGAAAATTATATCTTGATAAAGTTTTTACAAAAAAAGGGAAAAAATTAAAATATAACATGGGGTGCCTGTGTTGCTCGGTCCATTAAGCATCCAACTCTTGGTTTTGGCTCAGGTCATGATCTCACAGTTCCTGGGTTCAAGCCCCGCGTCGGGCTCTGTGCTGACAGTGCAGAGTCCGCTTGGGATTCTCTCTCTCTCTCTGCCCCTCCCCTGTCTCTCTCAAAAAAAAAAAAAAAATATATATATATAATATATATTATATATATATATATATATATATATATATATATATATATATTATGGCAGGGAAAACACCTTAGAGGATAAATGTAGATGTCTTTATAGAAGGAAAGGTCATACTGTGATTTGAACACTCTTTATAACAATAATGAGGATATATGCTGGCAAAATAAAATGAAAATGAAAACCCCACCACTATGCTGTCCTATACACACATACACACATACCCGGATACATGTGGAATATAATAGAACTTCACCATTTTCACCACTTCTTAACTAGAGATAGATTGAGCATATAAAACTTAAATGAAAATAATAAGAAATGCTAATCATGTATTTTGGCCTTGATAAAGTACTACTTTCTTTGAGAAAAAGTTTATATATTATATAGTCATATCAGTATCATTAATTCCAGAAAATCAAGGCAGTAAGTTGACTCTACAGATTGTGTTGACGGAATGAAACAGATCAAAAAGTAAATAAATAAAAGGAGGGGTGCCTGAGTGGGTCCCTCGGTTAAATGTCCGGCTTTGGCTGAGGTCATGATCTCACAGTTCATGAGTTTGAGCCCCGCTCTGGGCTCCATGCTGGCACTGCAGAGCTGGCTTGGGATTCTCTCCCTCTTCCTTTCTCTCTGTGCCTCCCCCACTCGCACTTTCTCTCTCTCTCAAAAGAAATACACTTAAAAAAAATTTTTTTTTCCCGCACTTAAAAATTTTTTAAAAAGAAACAGAAGCCCCTTAGTTACGCTGGAAAAAAGAAATTAAATAGAGCATGTCTTTGAACCCAACAATTTCACAAGTGCAGAAAAGAAGTTGATCAAGGAAGATTACCACCACATGATTTGCCTTAGGAGGAAGTGTGGGCTAGTTAGATAAGTGATAAATCCGATATGCATGAACAGTGGGGTATAGGTAACCAGCAAAAAGATAAGGTAAATCGTTTTGTGCCATTACGGAAGGATATCTGCAACGTGTTGTTAAACAAACAAACAAAGGCAAGATGCAGAAATAATGTGAGAGTGTAATCCTACTTGTAATGAAACTGTATCTATATTTCCACCTCTCTTCCCTCGGGAGGTTGTGTGCTTAATCATAGGACTCACTGTCCAATATGCATTTAATAAACAGCTTTATGATGTGTTTGCGTGTTTTTTTTTTATATGTTTATTTATTTTTGACAGAGAGAGAGACAGAGCATGAGCGGGGGAGGAGCAAGAGAGAGAGGAAGACACAGATTCGGAAGCAGACTCCAGGCTCCGAGCTGTCAGCACAGAGCCCGACGCGGGGCTCGAACTCACACACCGCGAGATCATGACCTGAGCCGAAGTCGGAAGCTCAACCGACTGAGCCACCCAGGCGCCCCTGTGTTTGCATGTTTTAAGAGTTAAAAAAATGTTGAAAAAATTACTATCATAATTAACGAAAAGACGGGGTTTGAAAAGGTTATGGTATCCAGTGGTCAGAACTGACAAGACTCTGATCTTACTTGCTATTTCATTTATATATTAGTGGCAGGATGATTCACGGGCCTGGCAATCTGCCTGGGGGCTCAGAAACGATTGTTTTCATCCCAGGGCTGTCCCTGACCTGCACTGTTGCCTTAAATAAATGAGCTGTGAAGGCCTCGGTTTTGCTGTCTATAAAGTGGCAAGGTAATTTTTTTTTTTCACAGCTCCAATCCCCAAATTCCTGGTTGTTATCACATACAAGAGGTGAGACTTCTGTTCTTTCCATGCCTCCATGTTGTAAGGCCCAGGCCTGCAGAAGATAATTTACTCGGAGGAACAGCTGGGGCCCCAAGGGGGACAGCTCCAATAATGGAGTCTCTAAAGAAATAAATAGCCTCTCTCTTCTGGTAAATCTTCAAAAATGTACCTATTCGGGCATTCTGCAGACAGATGAATGCCGGCTAATTTAGCAGCCTTAGACAACATCTGGAGTCTCACTCTCCTTCCTTCCTTCTTTCTTACTATTCGTGTGGAAGCAGTTGGTACTTTATAGCGAGACGCAAACACCGTAATAATCAATCCATAGAACCTAGGAGGATAAGAAAATAATTTCAAAAATATCAGGATTTTGGTTGGCCAAGAAAATGTAACGCTTGTAATTCATGAAGCAATAGTTTGAAAGCAAAAGCAGGATTAGAGTCTGTTGTGCAACTTTAAATAATTGAACATATGTATGTAAGAATATATATAGTGGTGTGTACGTATATGCTATATTATTAAAGCTGAATTTAGCACATCCTGAGACATACATAATACACAGATACCCATCTATCAACCTATGAGCGTAACACATGAAGATATAGTGATCTCCGGGACACTGGCAGAGTAAAATTGCTGTGGAACCATTTGTAAAACGAGCATCATCTTTACCACAGTTCATAAATCCACCGAGAGGGGAAAAACTCAGTGAGGAAGATCAGTTTTTATTTTTATTTTTTTGCGAGAGAGAGAGAGAGAGCTCGAGAGCGCTCGTGCACGTGTGAGTGGGGAGGGGCAGAGAGGGAGAGAGAAAATCTTAAGCAGTCTCCACGTCCAACGTGGCGCTCAACGTGGGGCTCGATCCCATGACTGTGAGATCATGACCTGAGCGGAAATCAAGAGTCAGACGCTTAACCGACTGAGCCACGCGGCCTCCCCAAGATCAATTTTCTTTAAATAATTGCCCCGAACGTCATTGGACTCGTTACAACTTTTACTGGTTTGCCAAAGAGGGAGCAAACGTGTAGTTACAGCACTGGCTCTGTAGATCATGAGAAAAGCTTAAGGGAAAATAGGATACTGCCTTTTGCATCATAAGGAGTGCTTTCGTTAGAACAATTTGTAAAATCATCTAAATATACAGAGGCAATGCTCTATGTAAATAAGTGCTCCTATTATAATAGTCACCGAATTCATATGTTGAAGTGTTAACCCCCCAGGACCTCAGGATGTGGCCATGTTTGGAGACAGGATATTTACAGAGGTAATTCGGTTACAACGATGTCATTAGGGCTGGCGCTAATCTAATATGACTGGTGTCTTCATAGGACACAGACGCCTATGGAAAGAAGATGGTGTGACAGGGGAAGCCAAGAGGGCAGGGGCCTCAGAAGGAACCGACTCTGCCAACACCTTGATCTTGGCCTGCTAGCCCCCACAGCTGTGAGAAAATTGATCTCGGTTGTTTGAGCCACTCAGCCTACAGGCCTTGGTCACTGCCTAGGAAACTAACCTAGTCACTATCGTTACGTATAGATGGAGGGAGATCCCACAGTTACACAGAAGGTGGGGAATAATTAAACGGACATAATAACTTCCAAGGAAAAAACTGAAAAATTGCCCGTCCTCTCGCTACACAGAAAAGATGAAATTTTCAACTGCATGATCGCTTCATAGCTGTTGCACTGGTGTGGATTCTTCGTATTCTGTTAGGCGCTTTCCTTGTCTTTGTGCTCAACATTTTTATGGCTACCTCAGATTCTCATGTTGATGTACCATAATTTACACGCCCTTATTGCTGGAAATTTGGTTCACGTCACCCGTACACTATTTTGATTTTTTCACCGGGATAAATCCCCAGGAGGGCAGTTACAGGGGGTTAAAGTTTATGAGCATCGTTAGGCTAGGAAGTTTTTGGTTTTTGTTGTTGTTGGTTTTTAATGGCAGTGATTCTGTAACAAACCAGTGCCCGCCAGGGGGAGCTATAATGCCTGAAAAATGCCCTTCGGTGGCAACTGCCTTTGTCCACACTTGTCAGATCACCGTGACAAGCAGGAGGCAAACAGGGTCCGTCCACAAACATGGTGCCTCGGATTTGGCCACACTGTCCTCCACAGCCCTGCCCTCGGTTTCTCTCTAAGATCTTCCTTTTGATGAAAATGTCATGGAGAAAGAAAAGGCGGGACTGGAAACGGAACGTGAAGGGTTCAGGTACTGAGTAGAAATGAGAGAGGAGACAAGGGAGAGAGTCCTGGGTCCCCTGTCATCTCTGCAGGTCCGGCAGCATCTCCAGGGCCTGGGGACAAAATGGGCGTTTGTGCAGTTACGGAGTGCCTCCTAGGTGCCAAGCACCTGATGCACCTGCCCCACCTGGGTAGGTTCTGGTAGGAGCCTGATCTCCATTAGCAAGGGACCAGGCGGGGGCTGAGAAAGGTCAAGGACCGGATCCAAGGCCACCGTGTGAGTGGGCCAGGCCACACAGAGCAGGCGCTGGAGCCCTGGCCGGTGCCTCCCCATTCCCACTGTCCCTCTGGAGGGGGCCTCCCCGGGGGGCCAGGGTTGTAAGATCTGGGCTGTAAGGCAAGCCCCTGGCATTGCACCCTTCAAGCACTCACTGTTTTGAATTGCAGTACATCTCTTGACCTGTCTGTGTCCCTCACCCGTGGGACAGAATCCTGTCCACAGGCAGACCCACAGTCAAGAGGCAGTAACGGAACTTATCGAGCACCCGCCGTTTGCCACACCCAGAAGTAGGCACACTGTGGACAAGACACACTGTCATGGGGGGCAAACAAATGAGCAAGACTTTTACATAGAACTTTAGAGAGCTAAAGCTTTCTTCCAATAGCTGCAGAGAAGTGGAAGAAGGGCCATGCTGGCAAAGGACCAGGGAAAGGGCAGGTTAGTTTGAGCTGCGATGGACAAGGGAGGTCCCTTTAGGAAGACAGCACCCGAACAGCAGTGAATGATGAGAAAGAGGCAGTGCATAGAGAGCCGGAGGGAGGGAGTCTCATGCAGAAGGCACCGCCAGTGCAAAGGTCCTGAGCCTGGACCCTTTCGGAGCACAGAAGGAACAGAAAGACTGCCACAGGGTTCGAGTGTCTGTGACGGAGAGCATGGGGGAAGGTGAAGTTCAAGAGACAGACGGGGTCAGCTCACTTAGGGCCCATGGTCCCGGGGGAGGAGTTAGGGTTCTACTCTGGTACAGGGGGATGTCCAGATAGTACCAAACAGGGGATAACAAGAGCGAAGTAAGCTTTTGCAAGATCCCTCTGGCGGCTGCATGGACGACAGACTGTAGGAAGCAAGAGGCGGGACAAGAACAGCAGTGAGGAGGATGTATTTGGAGCCCAGGCAAACCTCATGGTGCCTGGGACTAAGGCTATAATAGGCTGAGGAACGATGGATGTGAGCTGTATTTGGGAAGCAAAGCCACCTTGACGCACTCGTGGATTGGAGGAGGGAGAGGAAGGAAGTCAGGAAGCATGACTCAGGATACTGGGCGGAGCGGGGGGGGGGGGGGGGGGGGGTCTGCCATTTAAGGAAACGGGAACATAGAGTTAGGAGTTCCACTGGGGAGAAATGCTACGCATTAGGCACCGAACAAACCTCTACTGAACTCACACGTGAATTTATACACATATGAGGGTCCACAGTTCACAGATGCTATGGGGGGGATTCTCCTCTGGTCCATGGTACTCAGGAAGGGCTTTCCCGGATGTTGTTGAAAAACACAAAACTCGGGACTCCTGAATTTTGACAAACCCACTTAGTGATTGATGATGGTCCTCTGTATGGCATTGGTTCCTATGCCGTGATCTATTTTATTAAAGTGTTGAGGTGTTAGAAGCCTGAGACCTTAGGATAGACTCTAGTTATTAAGTCTCTCCCAGCAAAGCAGGGGCAGTTTGACAGATGTGTTTTTCTCCCTGCGGGTGTGTAAATGGTTTCTGGAAGAATGCACAAGGTCTGGCTGCGGTAAGGTAAAGATTTTCCAGATGCTAGGAGTTTTGACTGCTACGTGACAGATCCAGAAAGATTTCTTGTCTAGGAGTGTTTTAAAGTGCACGAACATTTTACTTAGCTGTTCGTCAAATTTTGGGAACACAGCCCCCCAGACTGGATGACCATATATAGGAGACTTCAAAAGAGGTTGACCAACAGAGGTCATTATGTGCTAAAGATGCTTTCGCCCAGGCCGATATTAAATAACTCTTTCCACACCCCGATTCCTGAATAGTACAGTTTCTACATGACAGAAGAAGAGAATGGTGGGGGCTGCAGGAGGTGGGGGGAGATATGAAAGTCCAGGGGGAAGGAGAGAGGACACAGGTAGCAAGGAGCCCTCGAGGTGAGGCGGAGGGGGGAGGAACACTGGTCTCCAGGCAGGCCTCTGCTCCAGCCCGTTGACACGGGCTGTGGGAGTTTTAGCATCTCACTCAACCTCTCTGGGCCTCAACAGTCTCATCTGTAAAATGAGGAGAAATGGGCCCTGTTCTGGGCTGAATTGGGTCCTGACCCCAAAATAGTATGTTGAAATCTTAACCCCCAGTACCTCAGGATGTAACTGTTTTGGGAGAAAGGGGCCTTGAAGAGGTGACTGAGTTAAACCAGGGCCATTAGGGTGGGCCTTAATCCAGTGGGACTGCTGTCCTTACAAGAAGAGGAAGAGAGGGGCGCCTGGGTGGCTCAGTCAGTCAAGTGTCTGACTCTTGGTTTCCGCTCAGGTCACGATCTCACGGTTCGTGGGATCAAGCCCCGCAGCAGGCTCTGTGCTGACAGCGTGGAGCCTGCTTGGGATTCTCTCTCTCCCCCTCCCTCTGCCTCTCCCCTGCTCACATTTGCTCTCTCATTCTCTCTCAAAATAATAAATAAAAACTTAAAAAAACCTGTTTACTAAGAGGAAGAGACATTAGGGATACATGCTCAGAGAGGACACGGGGAGAAGATGTCTGTCTACCTTCAAGCCAAGGAGAGAGGCCTCAGCAGAAGGCAACCCCGAGGCACTCTGCCCTTGACTTCCGGCCTCCGGAAGTGTGAGAAAATAAGCTTCTGTTGTCTAAGCCCCCACGTCCGTGGCGTTTTCCTACAGCAGCCTAACAGACTGATTACTACAGGCACTTTGAGCGCTACGTCCCCTTCGTGTCCTAGCCTTCTAGAATGCTATGGATGTTGTAATGGCGGCACAGGTCGTCAAGAAGAATCTTCCCTTGAAGAAGACAGGGAAGCGTATATCATTTGTGTAATTACAATCCCCCTCCCACCCCAAATGGTCCCCTAAAGAGGTCAGTTTCGTCTGCGGAGAAAATGTGCACCATCGGTCATCCCCATGACCTGAGACATGCATAGTGAAATCAGTGCTTGGCATTGGTATGTGCTTTCACGATAAAGTTCTCTAACACACAATACTACCTTGTTTAATCTGCCCAGCACATTTCCAAGTGGGGCAAAATGGGCATTTTTGCTCTGACTTTATAGAAGAGGAGACAGAGGCTCGGGGGGTGAAGTCACTTGTCCGAGTGGACACAGGCAGAGAGGGACAGCCAGGATTCAGTCCATGTGAATCTTGGTAGTGTTCTTTCCCATAATAATAGGGCTGCCATTCTGCCTTACATTTTGGAAGGGAAGCAAAAAAAATATAAGGAAAAAAACCCATAAAAATCCTAACCCGTGAGGTTCCTTCACAGTAATAAATACTTGGTACCATTTTTATGGGTTCTTTAAGACAAAGGACAAGCATTTCAACCAATGGATAATGACTGATCCTGCGTGTGAATATAATGTGCAATGCTTGTAAGGAAGCTGGGTGTGAGAGGAGAAAAACACAAGGATGATTTATGGAGGCGAGAGATGAAATGGAATTAAGAGGATGCTTAGAATCATAAGGTTTGCAAAGCAAAACGATGTGGTCCACACGAGAACTAATAACATCACTGCCCAGATTGAGGAAACGGCTTGATGGGGAAATGGTTTTGCACAGTCGTGCTTCCTTTCCTCCGGGTTAATTTGGGCTTGCGGAGCTTAAAATGCATCTCCACGGCACATGCTCATCTCAGATTCCATTGGGACCATCCTGAAGGCCCAGGCTTCGGACAGCACAGAGAGCATGGCTTCGTGGGGGTTGCAGTGAGTACTGATTGCTTTTAATTTTTTTTTTCTCCTTGCAAAATGGCATTGAGAAGATCACCCTTTAATTTTATCTGAACTTAGCACCTGTTACCTAATTGGTACAAGTAATATCCTCTCCGTGTTGAACATCCCTTTTAGAAGGAGCTTAAGGGACTTTAATAACATCCTGAAAAACGTTTCAATAGAGCATAAGCTGAAGTTCTGGGCTGCTGTTCATGGTGGAGAATTTGCCTTACGGAGAGTTCTAGAAAACGAATTCCCAGGACCCCATCATTTAGGAAGCTCCACCACACGGAGTGGCCCTATTCCACAGCATGGTGCTAGTTTCAATCCTCTGTCCCAGAGTGTGGGTGGCCCGGTCCCCCTTATTTGATCCTAGGTGGGTATGGAGACCAACCGACTGCTAGATAATACATTTTAATGCATTCGGTGGTAGGAGGTTTAAATATATTCCTTCCTTCCTTCAGGTTGTCACATGCAGGCATGCCTTGTGTATTCTGTGTTCTCCACAGGATTCGGGAGATAGCTCTCTGAGGCTTTCCCAGACCTATGATTACCTTCATTTCCTGTGCAAGGATTTACTGCTTTTAATTTTTCACGGGAAAGGAGGATTCATGTTTTAGATCTTTAGGAGCTGATGTTTTCAAAGTTGTGCGTTTCCCTATCAACTCCTCTCAGCCTCTCTCCATTACTACCAAACCCATCCAATCAATTCCAAGGAACAATTCCAAGGAACAGTTGTGCCCCAATGCAGGAGCGAACCCTATTGAATTAGTAGCAGTGTCCCCTGGGCCGTGTCTCCAATAGAACAGCCACCTCACGGCTTCCGGGGGAATCATTACTTCCATGGTGGTGGCTTCCTGCCCACATGCAGACTATCGTAATTTATTTATACAGTCACCCAAACTGAGAGAACATTCGGAGAAGTGACCTTCGACTGAAAAATAAAGACAACTCTACCTCACAGAGTAGAGCCAGGATTAAATATGTGTTTACGTGTATGAAGCACCAGCACGGTGTCTGGCTGGCTTGAGGCCAGCCCTCACTGGCTGTGTGCGGAGGCCTTCCTGCTCACGGTGTGGTCCGTACACTCGGGGCTTGTTAGAAATGCAGGAGCCCAGGCCCAGCTCAGACCGACTGAATCAGAAACTGCATGTTAACGAGATCCCAGGAGCTTCCTGTACGGAGTCTGAAATCCATGGGGTACCTGACAGCACGGGGGAGGCGAGATGTCACCCTCAGTGGCTCTCCTCTCTCTGAGCACACAACCGCTAGGGGGGTGAGGAACTGGCTTCAAGACTACTAATAAAATCAAAATTCTCAGGGCTGAAGGCCTACAAGCACATCCTTTGCTCACAGTTAGCCTTCAGTGAGGCTGTGTGGTGCGAAAGCAGCCAGGCTAAACCAATACACCTGCACCGGGGCTGGAGGATGGGAGGTGGGCTGGGGGATCAGCATGGAGGGTGGGGTGGATCTGGCTTCACGAGCTGGTCAGGTAAATGAGGAGCGACTGATGAGCTTCTGAGTATGAGGATGGAAAGACAGCAAGTTAGAGAAAATAAAATCTGCGACCAGATGATGAATCACACTGACCCCTTCTCGGGGCAGGAAATAGGGGCTGGGTGTGCAATCCCAAAAAAGAGCCAAACAGAACCGTGAGAAGGTTATAGGTTTAAGGGTAGCCGACCTGTTTGCAGGTATGAAATGTACAAACAGAGACACCTGCCCCTCAGGTGACATTTCATAGTATAATGCAGAAAATACCAAGACAGCGGTGTTGCTGGACAATGTGATGTGAAGGGGGGTACTTTTACCTTGACTTCTTGCCCTGCTTCCCTCTGCTGCTCGGAGACTGTGGAGGACCCTTGTGCATGGGCACAGTCCCTCCTATTAGAGAAAGACAGAAGACTCCTTGATGAGGGCGATTCGAAGGGGTTACTACCTCTGGCAATAAATAAGGAGCGAGTCGGGTTGTAGCAGCCTGCGCAGTGCTGACGATACACGACAGGCCTCAGTGGGATTCATCTGCTAGCTGTAAGTGGTTCTTAAAGTGACTTAGAGCAAATTCAAACTCAGAGAGAGCACTGAAGGGACCCTGGAAGAGACAGGAGACCTGGCACACACTGGTACAGGGATGGACAGTGTGGGGCTTAGCACTGGGTCAGCAGGATCCCAGCTGGATTGGGGGGGGGGGTCAATAAGACTACAGGTGTTTTCAGTAGGGGACATCTGGTGATTCATATTACATTCCACCTTGTAGCTCTTAAGACAGGTTATAAGATATCTGTAGTTAAGGAAGCTCTTCAGTTTTTTCACAGAAGAGACTCAGTCATTCTTGGTTAATCCCATTATTGTCTTTACACAGCGCTGAGTTAAAGACCTCCTCCAAGTGCGGTGGCAAGAACATGCACCGTAGTGTCCACCAGACTTGGGGTTGAGCTTCTTGGTTGATGCTCACGTGCAGGGGACGAACCCCATTAAGCCTCAGTTTCCTCATCTGTAAAATGGGGATCGCACAGAGATGACGTCTTAGGGTTAGTGTGAGGTTGCGGTGGGCGAATTCTGAGTAGGTGCCTAGCGTCGTGCCTGGTCTCTATCAATCACTGGATAAACACTAGCCATTTATTGTTTTCGAGGGGGGTCGCAGAATCATCGCAATATTACAAATGGGAGTATTTTCCACCCTTCATGAATGTTAGGCTCGGACAAAGCATAAAAAATGCACGTATCTAAATGGAGTGGACGCAATTTGGCCATGGAAGCTAAGACTTGGGTACTCAATGAGGCTGTGGAAGGTAACCTAGCTACATAGTATTTTCTTGGAGTTTATTACTGTTTTGGTTTGCTGCACGTCCATAAGCACATATTGTCTGAAGACACAGTTGTCAGATAAGGACCTGGGGCCACTGTCCTGTGTCTCACAAGAGGCTGGGAAGTGACTGCTTAGGTCCAAGCCAAAGTCCGAGATGGTCATGTCCACCTTACGTAATGGACAAGGGTGGACAAAGGCGGTCCTATCATGCAAAGGCCAGCGTGAAAGTGATCTTCATTAGAACTCCCAAGAAGACAAGTTTCCCCTTTTGTTACTGGCTGGTTAAAATATTACATGTCTTTTTTAAAAAATATAATCACACAGGGGCACCTGGGTGGCTCAGTCGGTTAAGCGTCCGACTTTGGCTCAGGTCATGATCTTACAGTTTGAGTTCAAGCCCCACATCGGGTTCTGTGCTGACAGCAAAGACAGACCCCCCTTCAGATCCTCTGTCCTCCATCTCTCTCTGCCCCCCTCCCCTGCTCGCACTCTCTCTCCCTCTCTCTCTCTCTCTCTCTCTCTCAAAAACATTTAAAAAATATAATCACATGGAAAGCAAGAGGGGGCTCTTATCACACTAGGTACCAGAAGATGCAACGATTTCTTTCTCTTCCAGTTTTTCAGAAAAAGGTCTCGGGCAGAAAGGAAGGAAAAGCACACCTGAAAAGAGGGGGCCTGAGACAGTCGCTGTCGGTGGCGTCACAGCTCACAGGGACTGGGCACTCTTCCTGGGCTGAGGCGCCGAGTACTCTACACGGGAAGGGTTACCGATCTTCACCAAGTCTCTCTGAACCGGGTGGGTCCAAGTTGGTGGCAACGTCGAGGCCATGCTACCTCGTGATCGTGCCAGTGAGATCGTCACCATCGCAGGCAGGGCTTGGGATTCAGTGGGGCTGGGGTGGGGCCTGAGAATCTGCATTTCTATCACGGTTCCCCGGTGATGGAGACCCTGCTGGTCCGAGCACTGTAAGCAGACGGTGCTTCTGTATTCAACGTTAATACAAATCACCTGAGGAGCTGTCAAAATGCATACACTGATTCAAGGTCAGGGTGGAGCTTGAGAGTTTGCCTTTCAACCAAGCCACACCAAGTGGTCTAGGATGCTGCTGGTCTAGGGACCACCCTTTGGGTAGCGAGGCCCCGGACCCGGTGCTCAACACTCAGGTCCACAGAGCCCTGCCTCCGCTGGTGCACAGAAGACCCACAGCCTTTACCACCTGCCTGGAATCTACCTCTGGCTGTGGGACCTGCCCCTTGCTGCCATTCTGAGCCATCCGCCTGTGTGAATTCACACCTACCTGTTCTCTCTTACCTGGCCCGAGCAACCAATGCTGACTCTGAACCTGTGTGTTCAAACTTAGCTCTGAGGCGGTGCCCTCCTGGCTAGTCTGGGTCTGACGCTGACTTTCCTTCAAAGTTCCTGCCTGTGGCTTCCCATCCTCCTCACCTTGGAGTTGGAATCATAGAGTGACACCCGCCCCCTCCTCCCCGTCATGCACCCCGGGCAGTATGGAGCCCGGCACCCGCTCGTAGCCTCCTCTCAACACCTGTTCCAGCCTCTCGCCATTTACCTGTGACATACCCATGAATGGCCCGTCCGATGCCATGACCTTCGGGTCTCTCCCAGACCCAGCAGCCCCAGCCTCCACCGGCACTCCGCCACAGTGGTCACTGCTGTGCCCTTCACTGGGCTCTGGAGTCCCAGAAATGGCTCCGACGTACCTTTGTCACTGGCCAACACTGTCCCCTTCCAACGCTCTCAGTTCTTTGCTCAGAAGAGGCTACGTGGGGAGGTAGTCAAGAAGGCGGGCTCTGGGGTCACACTGCCTGGGTTCGAATCCAGCCTCTGCTATTTGGGGCTGTGTGAAGTAGGGCAAGTTACCTAACTCTGTGCTTCCTTCCGCTGCCTCATCCATAAAAGGCCCTAACTGGGCGTACGGCCTTGACTTCTACTTTGCTGAGGAAACGGAAGTCAATGGGCACGGAGCCCTACTGTTTCTTATTCCGAAACTTAAAAGACAAACCTTTACTTTGGAAGCTATGTCTTTTCGGAGGTAATACTCCTTGATGACTAGTTCCCTCACTCTCCTGTCTATACCCCCTGCATTAATTTCCTGTAGCTGCTGTAGGAAATCACTACAAAATGAATGGCTTGAAACAACTCAAATTTATTATCTTACTGTTCCGTGAATCGAAAATGGGTCTGACGGGGCTAAAAACAAGGGTGTCGGTAGGTCTGTGTTCCTTTATGGAGACTCCAGGGGACAGTCCGTGTCCCTGTCTTTCCCAGCTTCTAGAGGCTGCCTGCGTTCCTTGACTAGTGGCCCCTTCTTCCATCTTCAAAGCCAATGGCACGGTATCTTCAAATCTCTCTCTGACCCCTGCTCTCATGTCACATCTTTTCTACCTCCCTCTTCTAAGGACCCTCATGATCACATTGGGGCCCCAAAGGACAACGCCCCCCCCAACTCAGGTTCCTTAATCACACTTGCAAAGTCCCTTTACCACTTGAGGGACATAGAGGCTCTGGGCTTTAGGACAGGGACATCTCTGGGGGCATCACTGGGACTGCCACATACTCTTGGCTTCTCCTGACCTTGTTTCTGCTATTGTCTCTCTCCCTAGGGTTTCCCCTCTCTGGCTCCACACACACAGCCTCTACAAATGTCTGTCTCTTACCTTTAACAAACAAAACAAATGCACGATCGTCCTTCCTATGCTGTCCTCTGGCTCCCTACCCTCCGTTTCTTACTCTTCAGAGTCCAGCTCGCCACAGAACAGAGGAAAATCTCCCGTCCCTGCCTCCAATCCCTTTTCTCCCGTTTGCTTTTCCAATCACCGCAATCAGGCAACGTGGGCTCTTCCTCCCGCATATGTCTGGGAATTTGGCTACTTCTGTCCTCCTCCCTGCTGCTGACTTGGCTGCAGTCCCCGTCATCCAGGTAACTGGAAAATCCCTGGACTGTTCTTGCCGCACCAGTGCCTGTCCCTGAACCATTTTGTCTCACGGCGGCAGCCAGAGGGAATCCTCGAAGACTGTACCTCAGGACTCGCTCCTCTGCATGAAGCCCTCATCTCGCTCAGGGTACAGGCCGGGCCCCCATGCCGGCTCACCAGGTCTGGCAGCATCTGGGCCCCACAGCCTCCTGACTTCGGCTCTCACTCTTCTCTCCCTTGTTGACTCTGTTCCAGCTATACTTGCCTCTTTGCTATTCCTTGAACACTTTTAGGACTGTGGTTCTCAAAGAGTGATCCCCAAACCAGCAGTCAGCAGCACCTGAACACTTGTTGAAATGCAAATTATCGGGCCCCACCCCCTGCCTGTGACTCAGAAATGCTGGGGGTGGGGCCCTACAATCTTTCCCAAGCCTTCTCAGTGGTTCCAATGCCTAAGATTGAGGACTGTTGGCCCAGGCACATTCCCACCTCAGGGCCTTTGCACTGGCAGTTCCCTATGCATGGAAACCTCTTCTCCCAGCTCCTCCCAGATATCCGGCGCTCTCTCTTTGGTCTGGATCTCAGCCCAGGAGCTCCTCCTCCAACTCAGAGACCAGTGGCCCCCATCAGAGGTCTGAGACTCAGCTCCGTGAAGTGCCTTATCCAAGCTTCTAAGTTTTCATCATTTTAACCTGAATGCCCGCAGCTTTTCCTACAGCTGCTACCTCCATGACACCTCAGAGTTCTTGTTTTATCTTTTTGGTTGCCTACCTAACAATCCTTTATGTTAAATTCTCACTGGTAAAATAACTGGAGTGATTTCTGCCTGCTGGCTGTGCCCTGACTGGCAGTCAGGTGAACTCAGGGATCTAACTCCTTGCAAACATGGCCAAATGCAATCATCCTGCTCTCCCCAAAATGAACAGTGAAGGGAACGAAGGGAAAACCATTGTCATTCCAACAGGTCTCTGCTGAATGTATTTTGATGTGCACTTTATGTCTGGATATGTGTGGGCTCTGTGTGTGTGTGTGTGTGTGTGTGTGTGTGTGTGTGTGTATACACTGTGAGGCTGCTTACTGAGATTAAATGATTTATTATCTAAAGTAAAGTGCTTTACTGTTGGTGGGAATGCAAACTGGTGCAGCCACTCCGGAAAACAGTGTAGAGGTTCCTCAAAAACTTAAAAATGGAACGACCCTACAACCCAGCAATAGCATTACTAGGAATTTATCCAAAGGATACAGGAGTGCTGACGCAGAGGGGCACTTGTACCCCAATGTTTATAGCAGCGCTTTCAACAATAGCCAAATTGTGGAAGGAGCCTAAATGTCCATCAACTGACGAATGGATAAAGAAGATGTGGTTTATATATACAATGAAATACTACTTGGCAATGAGAAAGAATGAAATCTTGCCATTTGCAGCAACGTGGATGGAACTGGAAGGTATTATGCTGAGTGAAATAAGTCAGTCAGAGAAGGACAGATATCATATGTTTTCACTCATATGTGGATCTTGAGAAACTTAGCAGAAGACCATGGGGGAAGGGAAGGGGAAAAAATAGTTTCAAACAGAGAGGGAGGGAGGCAAACCACAAGAGACTCTCAAACACAGAGAACAAACTGAGGGTTGATGGGGGTGGGGGAGAGGGGAAAGTGGGTGATGGGCATGGAGGAGGGCACCTATTGGGATGAGCACTGGGTGTTGTGTGTAAGCAATGAACCGTGGGAATCTACCCCAAAAACCAAGAGCACACTTTACACACTGTATGTTAGCCAATTTGACAATAAACTCTATTTTAAAAAAATAAACAAAATAACAAGACAGAACATAAAAAAAAATAAAGTGCTTCACAAAAAAAATTTTTTTAAGTTGATTTGAGAGAGAGAGAGAGAGAGACAGTGTGAGTGGGGGAGGGGCAGAGAGCGAGGGAGAGAGAGAGAATCCCAAGCAGGCTCTGCACTGTTAGCACAGAGCCTGATGTGGGGCTTGAGCTCACAAAACTATGAGATCCTGACCTGAGCAGAAACCGAGTCTGACGCTTAACCAATTGAGCCACCCCGGGGCCCCTAAAGTGCTTTAAAATGGCCCCTAAGAAGCAATCTGAGTTAGAACATCACAGAAGAGAATAATGTTACAGCCAAGCAGGAAACACCGTTCTCAATTTTTGTTCAGATCATTGACTTGAAGAAAAGGCAGTGGAATTACATTATGTATGATGGATGTTCTGGTGAACAGTTTTTATTAAGAAAAAATCAGTTTATCCCCTGATCTGACTCTACAAATGTTGAATACATGTCAGGAAGGAGTCCCACACTTTTAGCCTTTCCCAGGCACTGTGTGTATCCATCTAGCACCTTCTGGTCCCTCTCGCTGCCGTTTCTGCCATGACACCACATCCACGTGACAGGGGAAGCCCTTTGCGAACTCACCCCTGCTGGGAACAACTGCAGAAGAAGACAGCACTTTAAAATGCTTTATATCTTAGCAATAGATTTGTGTTCCGTTTTTCCTATTCATGACGGTAGACCATCCTGAGTCAACCTGGAAGGGTTGCAATTTAGAAGACAGGTCACAAACACAAATGAGGGGTGGGCCAGGAGGGCCGTGGTAACCTTGAGAGGGCCCGTGTGCCCCGGTCAAGGGGGTGGCTGCCATTCGGTAAGAAGACAACTCGCTACAAAATGGGCAACCAGCACCCCAGGAAAGATATCCCAATAGCCGATTAGCGCACAAAAAGTGCTCAACATCATTGGTGATGGGGAAATGGAAATTACGACCATGATGAGAGAGTCTTCCCATCTATTGCAATGACTCAGCCAACAACAGGATCACTCAGAATTAGTAAGAAGATCAAATGTTGGCAGGTGGCGGGGGAATTGGAACTCACACACTGCTGAGTGTAGCGCAAAATGGCACAAGCATCTGGAGAACTGCTTGGCACTTTCTCCTAAAGTTACACGCACATCTGTCCTATGACCCAGTAATTTAGAACGCAGGAACTTATCTGAGAAAATGACAACAAAAGATCGTGCCGGGATCTTCCTAACAGCCTTATTTGTAAGGGCGAAAGTCAACCCAAATGTCCTTCAGCAGACAAAAGGGCAGATTCGTTGTGGCGTGCTCCTGCAAATGAAACACGGCAAACAACAGAAAGGAACACACTACCGATTCACTCAGCCACGTGGGTGCATCTCTCGTGTGGAACAAAAGCCCTCGGATACACGGTAGGGTATAAAATGTCTCGTCTCATTTGTGTGAAATCCCAGAGCAAACAACACTAATCTATGCCGACAGAAATGACTGAGTGGTTGCTGTAGAGGGGAGGGGTGGACTGAGTGGCAAGAGCCATGGAGAAACTTTCTGGGAGGAGGGTAAATGTCCTAGATCTTGTTTTGAGTCTGTGAACGTATTCATAGCAAGACATCATCAAACTGAACATTTGAAAATAAAAAGTTTAAAAACAACGAAATGAACGGTCTTCTACGTTTCCCCACATATTTACCCTCTTGATAGCCTGACTTCAGGCGTGTATGTCCAAATTTCTATGATTTTTAAAGGACAATTTCTCTGGATATAAAATTCTGGGTTGAATGGGTTTCTGCCCCTCCCCCCCGCCTTTTTCTGGCACTTTATAAATGTCAGTCCAGTGCCTTCTGGCCTCTGTGTGTTTCTGATGAGGTTACCTGTTGTTCGTAACCTCGTTCCCCTGTATGTAATGTGTGCCTTTATCTGATTGCCTTCAACATTTTCTTTTTATCCCTGGTGTTCAGTAGATGACTAGTATGTGCTTAGGTGTGATTTATTTGTATTGATCCCGTCTGGGGTTCAGTGAGCTTCTTGGGTCCGTGGGTTTATATATAATATAAAAAAAAAAAAAAAAATATAATATATATATATATATATATATATTAATGTTTATTTATTTTTGACAGAGAGAGAGAGAGACAGAGCATGAGCGGGGGAGGGTCAGAGAGAGAGGGAGACACAGAATCCAAAGCAGGCAACAGGCTCTGAGTTGTCAGCACAGAGCCCGACGCAAGGCTCGAACCCACAGACCGCGAGATCATGACCTGAGCCGAAGTCGGACACTTAACCGACTGAGCCACCCAGGCACCCTGTGGGTTGCTCTTTAAAATCAAATTTAGGATGTCTACGCCCACCATTTCTTCAAGTATTTTTTCTTCCCAATTTCTCTCTTTCTCTATTCCCTTTTGCCAATCCAACTACACACCTGTTACCCACTTGTCATGCACATTCTGTTCTTAGTTTCAATCTTTCTCTCTGTTCTTCTGACTCGATAATATCTCCTGATTCTCTTCAATTTACTGGCCCTTTTTCCTGCAGTCTCCAATGTGCTGTGAGGCCTATCCAGTGACTTTTTCATTTCAGAGCTTATACTTTTGGGTTCTAATGTTTCCATTTGGTTCTTTTTTTTTTTTTTTTTTAAATGTTCATTTATTTTTGAGAGACAGAGCATGGGCAGGGGAGGGGCAGAGAGAGAGGGAGACAGAATCTGGAGCAGGCTCCAAGCTCTGAGCTGTCAGCACAGAGCCTGACGTGGGGCTCAAACTCATGGACCATAAGATCATGACCTGAGCCAAAGTCGGATGCTTAACTGACTGAGTCACCCAGGCGCCCCTCCGTTTGGTTCTTTTTTATCATTTTCATTTCTCTGTTGTGTTTCCCTACCAGTTTACTTATTACGTTCTTCTTTTTCTAGAAATGCTTGAATACGTTTATAATAGTTTTTAAAATTTCTTATCTGCTAGATCTGCTAATTCTAACACCTGAGTTATTTCAATGCCCATTTCTATTGACTAGTATTTTCCTTGATTATGGGTCCTGCTTCTTTGTATGTCTAATTTAAAAATATATATATGTTCAACATAATGGATAATATGTTCTAAGGAGCTTCCTTGATGATGTTGAGCTTTGTTTGCCGGCAGGTAAACTACCAGACTCCATTGATTCTGTCAGGCTCGGTTTCACTCTTGTTAGTGTGGGTCAATTTCAGTCTGTCTTTGGTCCTAGAGAGACCCTTACTCCAACTAGGTCATGGCCCTTACTCCTAACGCCTGGCTGTTCTCAGGGATCAACGGATTGCTCAAGAGATCTCCCCACCCTCTCTGGGCTGGAGCTCCAATGTCTCCCAGCACTCCGCAGCCTCTGGCACCTCCATTCAGCTCCCAGCCCTGTAGTAGCCGTCCTCTGCCAGACTTCCCTGTACACACAGCCCACCCTTCATCTAAAAACACAAGGGAAATCCGGCACAAATTCCCGGGGCCCTCCTCCACTCAGCTTACTCCTCACCAGGCTCAGCTTACTCCTCGCCAGGCTCAGCCCCACAATTTCCAACCCCTTCAATTTTGGCATCTGCTCGTTCAGCTTAGCAAGATGGTGGCCGCGACCTGGAGCACCTCTCTGTGCCATGGTCTGGGAAGTGGCCCCAGGCAGAAAGCTGGGGCTAATGTGGGGTCCACTTAGTATGCTTCCCTTTTCCCAAGGACCACAGGTCTGTAGCGTCTATTGCTCAATGTTTGGAAACAGGTGCCTCATATATTTTGTCTGTCCTATAGCTGTGTACAGTGGGAAGCCCAGTACCGTACTGTGGCTGGAGGCAAAAGTCCAGACGAGCACCCAAGGGATGCTAAGAGGCTCCGTCTCCTCCTACGGGAAGAGGTTCTAAGAACTGAGGTCCCAGAAAAGCGCAAGTCATGGAGATGACTGCCCAAGGCTATCTCAGCCAAGACGCCATTATTATCTACAGCACATAGAGTTTGGTCCAGCATGCAGTGTTCTGATTAGAATTTTAGCTTTCTAGATAGATCTGCCTATGGGGGGATAGATTTGTCATCGTCAACTGACAAATTGGCATTTTTATTTTCGTATCAAGCTCTAGTGAACTTAGTTAAAAGCGCTTCCTTGAAAGTCAGAGCCCTTCTTGGTGTACTAACAAAGGAAACAAAACAACTGTGCCAAGTAGATCCACCAAGGTAACCGCCCAGACTCAGCTGCCAGCCGGGTCCCTCCGCCTGGAACCATCATTCTGATTAGCGAAACTCCGACCACATTCCTTATCACTAGCTGTTGTTGGTTGTTTTGTTTTGTTATTTATTTACTTACTTATTATTTTATTTTAGGGAGAGAGAGAGCACAAGTAGGAGAGAAGGGCGGGGGGAGGGGGGAGAGAGAATCTTAAACAAGCTCTATGCTCAGTGTGGAGCTCTACACGGGGCTTAATCCAACAACCCTGGGATCATGACCTGAGCCGAAATCAAGAGTCAGACACTCAACCAAATGAGCCAGCCAGGCACCCCTGTTTTGTTTTGTTTTGTTTTGTTTTTTAAAGACTGTTGTGTTAAGGAGATCTGAGATCAGGATCTGGTTCATTATTACTGAAACCTAGTAAGTCTTTACATGGTTGCTTGTAGGGCTGAATTGGTCTGGCTTTCCTCTTCTTCACCAAAATTAACTTCCCCAAAACCTGGCTGAAAAAGTGCAATTCTGATCAAAAAGAGTGACCTGAATCATAAGTACACAATATACTGCAATGTATATATTACTTTGTTTATTTTTTTTTAATTTTTATTTTTAACGTTTATTTATTTTTGAGACAGAGAGAGACAGAGCATGAATGGGGGAGGGTCAGAGAGAGAGGGAGACACAGAATGTGAAACAGGCTCCAGGCTCTGAGCTGTCAGCACAGAACCCGATGTGGGGCTTGAACTCACGGACCGCGAGATCGTGACCTGAGCCGAAGTCGGCCGCTTAACCGACTGAGCCACCCAGGCGCCCCTATCTTACTTTGTTTAAATAAACTGCCAAATTAAGCAAATAGATTGACAGTACTCTTGAATACCTGAAGGTTGCCCTGGTGACATTTGTGGTTATTTGAATAAATGAGAATTCATCGTGGCACTAGACAAGAAAAATCAAACGTTAAAAAAAAAATCTGTGAAAGGCAAATCACTTGAGTTTTATATCCCAAACAAACACTTTTTACACAAATAACTTTAAGAGTTTCATAAACACAAACTCATTCCTTTTCTTGGGGATGGCCACATGGAAAACCTAACTGTCTTTTTCCCATTTCCCAAAGGAGAGACCGAGTGAATGGTGCATTAATGCTGTTCCTGTAATTGATTAGGTATATGGAAGAATCACTTCTTCACTGACTCCTTCATTTCCTTTAACACAGCTCAGCTGTTTTACCCCTAAAAGCCTTTCCTGGATCCCTGCCCGGGTTACAACCCCTGTTCTGAGTTCCCACACCTCGAGCACCTTACTCATTACACTGGATTTTCATCAGCTGCTTATGTCTGTCTTTCCAATGCACAGGGGTTCCCCAAAGTCAGAGACCTCGCCACATTCCTCTTCTACTCCTGGCACGCTAATGGGCACCTCTCCTGGGTACAGTCAAATTCATAAAATGAAGCAGTGAATGGTCCACATTGACCATGCTAAGCCCTGAGCCAGGGTACAAGACACAAAGAAAAAGAAGAGAGAGTCCATGTATGAGAAATTCACAAGTGGGAAGCGATTATGCTCACCCAATTTGTATGTGACTATCATTTAAAACACATATTTTGCAAAATGCTCTTCAGCAATTTTCAGGTTAAAGCTATAGCAGGTCATGTCTTTCTCTTGGGTTTTTTTTTTGCTGTTGTTGTCTTTTAAATTATCTTCCCTCGATATCAGTTGAGATCTTACAACACAAAGGCAGCGTGCTATGATCATGATAAGACAAGAGGACCCAGCTCTGTTATTCCGCACAGTTATGGGATTGGGGTTGCTTTTACTTTGTATAGGCAATGTTTACTCACTGTTAAAACAGTGGTGGGATTATCTACCTTACTACCTCCTAGTCAGGATCAAATTAAATAATAAATGAAAGGGCTTTGTAGACCATACCCCACCTTAAATATTAGATTTATAAATATTAGCTTTCTCTTACATTTTACATTTACAGACACATGGCAACAGCAGATTCTGAATTTCAAGAAGCTGCTTGCCCACAGGGTCGTTTACGGTATCCTGATCTATTCGAGTCAGTCAGTTCAGCTTAGCTGAGGATGACGCCCACAGATTGAAAAATATTAGCACATACCAGGAAAGAAAATTACCTTTATTCATAAAATAGTATACATTTTAGGGAGTCACAAACAGACTGTGCATCGGTAAGGCACCTGTTTGGGATAGAAAACTACAATGACATTCACTGGAATAAAATCTAACCATGGCAGCTGGCATTACTGGTTTGAATTTTTCCCAGCTCAGAACTAATGTCATCTCCCTATAGGAGGGGTGTGTAATTCCAGAACCCAGTCATGCTGAGTGGGGTCCATCTTGCAGACAAAGTAGTACATGCGAAGCTAGACGGTCATGCTCAAATTTCTGACAGCAGATTAAATTTACTAGATCAAACCTTCTTTCAAATACACTCATCTCCCCACCAGAGAGCTGAGGACAGTGACAGCACACACCGGGTCTCCTCCAAGTTGTCAAGCAAATTTAACAAGATCCCAACCCTGCGGTTCAGAGGGAACTTTGCATCCCAAAGATTTTCATATGTTGGATTTTTATTTTCATTCGGTTCAACACATTTTCTAATTTACTCTGTGGCTTTCTCTCTGACCCGTGGTTGTTTCGAAGTACGCTGTTTAATTTCTAAATGTTTGGAGTTTTCCTGGATATCTTCGTGTTTGGTTCACAGTCTGCTTCAGTTATAGTCCAGAACATTTTGTGTGGTTTCGATTCTACTTGTTAAGGCTTTGTTTATGGTTCTACTTGTTAAGGTTGTTTATGTTAACATTTTGAATATGTTCTATGTTGCTCAGTATTCCATGTGAATTTGAAAAGAACGTATATTCTGCTTGTCAGATGGAATGTGCTATTAAGGTCAGTTAGGTCAAGGTGGTTGACAGCGTTATTCAGGTTTTCTGTATCCCTACTGATTTTCTGCCTCCTTGTTCTAATGATACTGAGAGAAGAGGGAAGTCTCTAAGCTTACATGTGGATTTGTTTCTGTCTCCTTTCAGTTTTACCCATGTTGGTTGCATGTTATTTGAAGCTCTATTGTTAAGTACATAGATATTTACTATTATTATGTGTTCTTGGTGAGCTAACTCCCTTATCACTATCTCTTGATAATACCACTGGTCTGAAGGTTACTTTGTGTGATATTAAGATAGATACTTCAACACTCTAATTTTCTCTTCATTGGTGTTAGCGGAGCCTATCTTTCTCCCATCCTTTTACTTTCATTTTTAAAGTTTATTTATTTATTTTTGGGAAAGACAGAGAGAGAGGCAGAGAGAGAGAGAGAGAGAGAGAGAGAGAGAGAGAGAGAATCCTAAGCAGACCCCATGTTTGGCATGGGGCCAGACACAGGGCTTGATCCTACGACCCTGGGATCATGACCTGAGCCAAAATCAAGACGCAGGTGCTCAACAGACTGAGCCACCCAGGCGCTCCTCCCGTTTTTCTTTGAAGTCATTTATGTCTTTATATTTGAAGGTTTCTTTTAAGCCGCACGTATCTGCGCCTTACTTTTTTCTTTTTATCCAATCTGACAAAACTGTCTTTTAATTGGTGTACTTAGAAGAGATATTTTTATAAATCAGAAAGTGTGCATTATATTTTTGTGATCCCGAGATTAGTTATTTTTTCTGAGATCTCTTCTTGGTTTTGCATTTTGACTTGGGTCTTTTTAAAGCTGTGCGAGGAAGGCAGACAGAATCCAATCTGACATGTAAGGTAATTATAACACACTGAGCCCCCACTATTCTGCCAAATACTCTGCTAGATTCCTCTGTTCTCACTCGCCTGCTGTGACAGGACTGTTCTCTCCATCTTATTGACGGAGGCAATGGGGGCCCCATAGCACAGGCTGGCTAACAACCCCCAATATACACTCTCCCCTTCTTTCGTAGTGATAGAGTAATATTTGGGCAAGGTCACCAAGAAAAAATAAAGAGCACATTTCTCAGTCTGTGTCATGGCAAGGTTTGCCTTGGAACTTCGTTCTGGCCAATGAGATATAAACCGAAGTGTAAATCCTGGGACTTTCCCCCAAAGAGAGCTGACCCACCTGTCCCTGGGTGCCCACCTCTCTTCTACATGAGAGAAATAAAACTCTACTTTGATTAAGTTATAATTTGGGGGGCGGGGGTGGAATCTGTTATTTGTCTTGAACTCAATCCTAACGGATATAGCCTAGAGCCAATTACCATCACACTGTGTTATGTAATTAATTACACTGTCATCCATGTTTAGACAGATTCATACTAACGTCTATCATGGTTTTGTGGGAAAGTACGGAATTGGGAGAAGCAGCTATTTTACTTTATCTGATTTTTCAAATTAGAAATTACCAGAAAAAAAAAAGAAAAGAAAAGAAATGGTGGTGGGGGTGGGGAAGCCATGGTGAACTTACACACTGTATGTAGAATTCCAGGTTTGGGCCTAAGACCTGACTCTGCCCAAACCAGCTGTATGCACTTAGGGGAGTCCCTTAATCCTTCAGAACCCCAATTTCCTATAAAATAAAGATACCAACACCTACTTCATTCAGTCATCTGAATAAATAAATAAGACATATCATATAACAGAGCTTGGTAGGTACAAGTACTATATAAACATAAGGTCTTATGGTCATAAAACTAGAAGCCATTTTATATATAACCTTGAAAGGTAAAATCATCTCACAAATACCCTTCCAGTGGTGTGTATATGTATGTGTGTGTTGCTAGTTATAAATGAGATGAAATTGAACATTTTATTCTAGTGAGGAACTTAAGAGCATAATAAATAACAATTTAGTGCTTACTGTCACAAACATATATATATATATCAAAGTTCTCAGAATTCTTTAGTATCTCTTTTTGGATATTATAGAAAATATCCAGGTTTTTGGGGTTTTTTTGCTTTGTTTCAATAAGCTGAATGTGATTTGATTTCAACAATATTTGATTTCAATACTCAAAATGTGGATTTAATAATTTAGCTTTCTGTATAATACCTGAGAAACTGCCAGAATGATTGCCTTGTTAAATGCCGCTCGCTGTCTTAAGACTTTATTTCATGTTAAGTATTTTTTAAAGAGTTCGAGAGAGAGAAAAAAGCAAAGCCCATCGCAAGTCTGAGGTTTGCAGAAAGATAAAATGCGTGTGTCTGGCTTGGGACGGGTCTGGCTGGGAGAGCATCAGTGCACCTGGGAGTGTGAACCAGAAGGCTCCATTTAGATACAGCTATGCACTGCATATGTTTTTTTCCTCTGCTGGAGCTCATCTAATTCAGATTTAAATTCATACATTATTATTTATGAATTATTAATTATTTTTTTAAATTCATACATTTTTAAGGCTCAGTGTTCCTAATAAGGCAGCTTTGCTGGACAGAGAACCATAAACATCCACTTGATGGTCGTCAACAACTCGAAGCCTAAGGTCTCAAAAGAAAATAACCTGCATCTAGGAGGAGGAACGTCGTATAAACCCATTTCAGCATTTACAAATATAAGCAGGACCCTTCAATAATTCAATACCTGACTTCCAAATTTGGAGAATGTCACTCTATCCAAAAGTTGAGGCTCATATTTTCAGAACTACATTTTCTGGAAATTTTTTAAAAATGTGATTAAAAAATCAAATATTGTATCTATTTCTAGCATCTTGACTCCTCCTCCCCGTGGATGTGGTGGTTTCTGGTCCCCTGGGGATCTAAAATGCCCTTCATCCCACAATCATTGTAGCCTGGCTTTTCCAAGGACAGACCCAATTAAGGCCAACTCCAAACACAAGGTAAGAGTCAACTCCAAACACAAGGTAAGAGTCAAGCATGAGAAGCTTTCAAGAGGATGACCAGAGATCCCTGTCTCCACATCCACATATGATGTAACACAGATGATGGCAATTTTAGCCACTCCCCAAGGACTTGACTCCTGGACCACAAAACGCTCTATCCCAAACTGCACCCTGGTACATAATTGGGTATTATGTGTCTCTTCTCAGGTGTGTGTGTGTGTGTGTGTGTGTGTGTGAGAGAGAGAGAGAGAGAGAGAGAGAGAGAGAGAGAGATAGAAAGGGATGGGAAGGGAGGAAGGGAGAGAGGAATAGTGATGGAATTTCTTCTTTGTCTACACTGAGATGAAAGCCACCATCATCTTGTATCTTGATTTATAGAGTAAAAATCAAGGATCTTTCACATACAGATGAATTTAGAACAAATGTGAATTTCTATCCAAAATCTGTCCACACTCTGAGACTAGATTTCCAAGAAAATGACACAAAAGGAAAAAAGCAATTTGCATAATACTGCAAATAATAGCAAAAAACTGGGGCAAATCTAAGTGCTCAAAGGAGAGGAGTGGCTTATTCTAGTGTGCCGCCATGGTTAAATGTTTTATCACTATTAAATGACCATTGTGAATTGTTTTTCTGATACGTGGAGAGGGGAAAAAAAAATAGTTTTCCTTCTACAGATGTGCAGAATGGTTAATGCCGGAAGACGGTCACGGCATCTGTTGGCCCAGTGCACGTGCGGTGGGCCAACAGGCATCAGTAGGTGCTCGGTAGGAGATGGTCTCAGAGTTTACCTTGAAATCAACTGCCAGCAAGTTCTACTTAAAAATGATTATAATCAGAATCCTCCGTCGGCGTGGGTAACACACATCAAAATCTCTGACTGGGGTAATACACCTTCTACAGGATTCTGCTATAGCTCCTTCACCAGACATGTCCCAGTTGGGAACGTATTGTAAATATGAAGTGTGTCAGCAAATATACCAGGGGATTAGTTTCTGTGGTTGGTTCCCACAAGCCCGTCTAACCCAGCTGGGAGCGGACTCAGAGACTGACAGCCCTACAGCCTGACAGGCCAAGGTGAAGGAAGGAAGATGATATTCCTTCCCTTCTTCTGGGAGCCAGGCCAACTCCATGGGGAATGTCAGAGCAGGTGGGATATGTCCTCTGCATCTTTCCTTTCTGCATCCTTTCCCCTCCCTCCTGGGCTTCTCTCCCGAGGCCCTCAGGCTGCCCACAGAGCTCGACTAGGGGACCCCATCCTCCCAGACCTACCCCAAATTCCCTACCGCCCCCCTCCCTGTCCTTGACCCAAATCGAAATCCTCACTCCTTCAATGTAGTTCATTGGTTCTCAAATTTCACTGTACTTCATGAACATCTGGGAAATAAATTTAAAAAAAGCCTAGTGGCTCCAGTCCGTTGAGTGTCCGACTTCAGCTCAGGTCATGATCTCATGGTTCGTGAGTTCAAGCCCCGCATAGGGCTGGCTGTTGTCAGCACAGAGCCCGCTTCAGATCCTCTGTCCCCCTCTCTCTGCCCCTCCCTCGCTCATGCTCTCTTCTCTCAAAAATGAACAAACACTTAGAAGAAGAAGAAGAAAAGCCTAGGCCCCAACCTCAAATATTTTGAGTCTGTTGCCTTAGAGGTCCTGGGAACTCTAGTTAGTTTAAAAAGCACTGCAGGTGATTCTAATATGCACCAGGGCTGAGAACCCCCGGTCAAGGTGATTCTGGCTAGATGCTAGAAGCCTTTGACTGCATTTCTTCACAGCAAGGATGTAAACAACGGACGGCTGCCTAGCAGCAGATACGGGTAGATTCCAGGGCAGCATTTTAACACATATGAAAAGTTTGAGCAGTAGGTTTTAGATTTGGGGAACAGGCCAGCCCTGTTCTGGGGATATACAGTAAATGCTGCTAAACTCTTCTGATTTTCGCAGCGTCTTCCTCTTCCATGTCTGAATTCACATGTGGAAATTCTAGCTCCCCCCACCCCCACCCTGCCCCTCACGGCCCCTCAGAGCTCCCAGCTCCGGAAGCCCTCATCTGACTCCGCTGACAGGGGTCTAAATGAGGGTAGGGATGCTGGGAAGGAGATAGGATCGCCCATCTCTCTTTCTAGACGATCACTCAAAAGTCAGCTTTATAAGCTTAATTCTCTTTTCCCTTTAAGGGTGTTCCTTGCCGGCCACGCTAAGCCGGGCAGAACTTGTGGCCTTTACAGTTAATAGTAGATCCCCCCACAGTGTAGTGTCCACCTTCTCTCAAACGAAGGCTCTGCAGTGGCTCAGGTGCTCGCTGCTAAAACATCCGCTGGGCTCAGTGCTGGGCGCCATGGCCCCGGCCCTGGGGCTACCAAGGCCTTCCGCCCTCTCCCCTCACCCCGCGGTTTATTCATTTGGCAAATGACTTCTGGTTCTATTCTTAGCACGAACGCAGACCTCAAATAACACCGAAACGCAAAAACTCAGCGCAATCCTTGCGTGGTTCCTGCTGCGTTCAGAAGCTTCAGGAAAGGGCAGAGGGAAGCGGGGTTGGATTCGGCATGCCCTATCTAGTTGGGTCAGGGTGCACACCCCAGATCCAAAGCTTGCCCACGGGGGTGCAGACATATCTCCGGGGAGGAATTCAGGCTACAATGGAAGATTTTGTCCTCTATTTTCTGATTCAAGGTGCTACACACCTTACTAGGAGAGTCTCCTCCGAGGGCTGTGTTATCAGCATTACCTTCTTTAACCGACTTTCCTTTTCATGAAAGGACACCTGAGGGACAGAGAGGTTAGCCAACTGGCCCTACCTGAACCCGTGTCATTGGCCTGCAAAGTCCATGCTCAGAACCATTCACTCTCAGAACAATCTAAAAACTCATCCATTTGGGATGCCTGGGTGGCTCAGTCGGTTAAGCGTCTGACACTTGATTTCAGGTCAGGTCACGATCTCACGGACATGAGATCAAGCCCCACATTGGGCTCCGCACTGAGCACGGAGCCTGCTTAAGATTCTGTCTCCCTCTCCCTCTGCCTGCATTTGTGCTCTCTCAAAACAAAACAAAACAAAACAAAACAAAACAAAACAAAACCAGCTTAAAAACCCATTCATTTCACGCACACTCGTGGCCCTTGGCTTCCCAAGAGCTTCTCTATAAGTTCTGCCATTGCTGCTCTTGGCAGACCTCTCTCGGGAAACCTACACCTGGGTTCATGCACTGGGTTCCTCATCCGGGGATGGCCAGGGGCACGGGGCCACCTTGCTGCTCCGGACCACTCACAGGTGAGGCTGGGAAGGAGGGACCGTTATTTACTGCTTTCCCCCAGGGGCCTTAGAGGGGAGAAAAGCCCACTGTTGACCTACCTCAGTGATGAAAGAAGTCACAAAACTCGCAGGGAAGGAAAAAAACAAAACAAAACAAAACAACTCAGTTAAACAAAAAGGAAAAAATAGAGAGGGGTGATGGGGGTACCGTGTCTGGAAATCACTCTGCAGTTCACTGCACATCCTCGGCACCCATGTTCCCCAGGGAAGTCTGGTCTTCAGCTTCCACGCCTATTCGCACGGCTATTTGCTGGAAGGACCAGCCACAGCCTCTCTGCGTGGCTGGCCGGAAGGCAAGGTGCTGTGCCACCTGCCAAGGATGGCCGGGACCGTCCAAGTCCCCTCACTCGTGGAGGGAGCCCCACCGGCACTTGGCAGGCTGCCCCCAGGACCCCAATGGATGGAGGAGATACACTCATTGTAAAGAGAAGACAGCAGGCCGAGGGGAATAGGCCAGGCTGACGTTCCCTTTGCTGACTGATTCCTGAGGAAACACAGTAACGGAACCTCAAGAGAGAACTGAGATCGAGAAATTGGAACGTGGAGAATACGTGCTCTGATCTTTGGCCTAGAGTGTGGAAGCCCACCCGTCTCCATGACACCCCCCGGTCTGGGGATCATCCCATCACTTGCCAGGTCTCCATGTTCAGACTGAGCTCTACCATTTTATTGGCCAAAGGTGAGTGGGAATTTCAACACAGACCCCAGCATATTTAATCCACCCAGGCTTGTGTTTCTGGTCTTGTTCTGTATCACAGAGTGTTTCATGGCGAGGCCTGTGGTGGCAGGAAGCCTTGGAATGTCTGCAGAGATCTAGTGCAGAGAGTGCCTCATGTTACCCAGCAAAGCTGTGCTGCTTCCTTGGGAGCTCTGCCTGCCCGGGGGTACCGAGACGGAGGGGCTGTGGTCACAGCTCACAACGCAGACGGATGTATGTGCCGCCATCTGCGAAGAGCGGAGTCGAGGCCAGATTAGTGAACTGTTACGAAGCTGTCTTTGTAACAACAGAGCTGTAAAAATTATGGCTCCCTGCAAGGCCACACCAACGCACCACTGTGCTGGGTGAGATGCTTCATTTTTCCAGGCAGCTCTGCCCTGGCTGATTACGTGAGACGTAACTGCTTTTGTTGCACATTCACAGGTATCAGGAAAAGACATTCTTGGCGCTCCTCATTTTCCATGCCCTACTTACCAACTTCATCCCTGACGTTTGCAAGTTCGATTGACAGCTCTTTTTCTTTCACAAGGGCACTTTCATTCTGAAAAAAAACAAAACGGATACCGAGAGTCCCCTAGTTTTACGCCAGATAAGCCCCTGTGACATGTTTAATTAATGAATCATATTAAGCAAATATTTATGAGTCTAGCCCTTAAGGAGATAATTTTCTCATTATATAAGCATAGAAAAAAAAATTACAAAGCCAAGTCCGACTCATTCATTTGTATCACATTCAAATCACAAAGCTCGCAATCTAATAATAATACCCCACTCGCGCTTTTCACTCTACTGCACCGTTTACACATCAACCTACAATCCCTTCTTTGCACGTCTATGCCCTGCATGGTAATCAGCTGTTATGTATTATTACACACCGCTAATTATTATCACTAGTATGAGATTTTTGAGCATGAAAACATCCACACCACCTTCTTCTGACGGGCGAATGCTAATTTTACCAACTGTCTCCTTACACGTACCCTTCTGTCCATATGTACGTGGTCGGCTACCGAATAAGTAACGAGCAGAAAGCTTAACGTGAAACATTTTTTTTTTTTGTAATGAGATCAACACCAAAACTTAAGGTTTCCAAGTTTTTTTGTTCCACTGTGTGCATCACTAGAAGGAACAAGACGAAAAGTCCCACGTGAGGTACTATTAAGGGCAAAGGACACCCTTTGTAACCACACAGCCCCTGAGTTGTTTTCAGATCATATGTATTCTATGACATGAAACCGAGAGGTACCTGAAGATATGCTGACTTTGTAATCTGGGTTGAGTCACCAGAAATAGCTACATTTGTTATGATTTTATTGTGACTAATAATAACTAGAAAAGGTGTGCTATATCAGTTCTCTTCCCATTAGAGATACCAAAAATGTAGGCCTTCAAAGAAAGTCTCTTCATTCGGTTAGAATGTGCTCCCAAAGCAAACATTTCCAAAAAGGGAGTTGAAGCTAAAAATTGTACCAGATCTCTAGCGTGAATATCATCAGGGTCTTGTGAATGTTCTTTCTTGATTAACCTCCTTTGACTTTGATTACAGCACCTCCAAAGAACCTGTTAACCTACCTCAAGGATGAAAGAAGTCACGAAACTCCCCATGAAGAGAAAAAACTCAATTAAAAAAAAGGAAAAAATGGGGGCGGGGTGGTGGTAACACGCAGATCTAGGTAACACGTGTGCTACTTTGGGTTGATGGGACGGACGGTCTCAGGTCATCCAACGGGCATTTGCTACACAATGTCATAATTTCATAGTATCCAAATAAAACTCTATTTGTGTGATACACTGACAGCTATTTTAGTCACGGGCATCAACAGGGATTAGCTCATGGTTCTTTTAAGAATAATGTAGCAATAACGCATCCTTTGAGGGATGGTGGGCCCCCATTTTATTCATAAAGCTCTCTCCTTCCATCCCAGCCCTCCGCATCCTTGCCTTCCCTAAATCTGAAGTCTAGCAATCACACCCGAGAATAGATAGTTTCCTAATCACTAAGGGATGCTGCCTCTATGCCAGGCCCGCTGCACAGGGTTATAAAGAGGGTTGAAGAAATTAATATATGCAAAGCAATTAGTAATTAGAAGTAATATATGCAGCCTGGCACTTGGCAAGCTCTTTATAAGTGTTAGTCGTTCTTAGAAGTCTTTTCTTTCATTTTATTTGCAACTGACTAATATCCTATAGATACTAGGGTCTTATCCACATTAACGATCTAAATGTGTTTAGGAATATGGCATATTCTTATGCTCTATTCTTTGCTTTGTTTTGCTTTTTGAAAATACCTTCCTGGCTCTGCCCTGATTCTGTTCTCAGTTCGAAGTCTAGATACCTGGGGAAGCGTTCTAATCAGATAGACCACAGGGATTCCCTGCTTGCTCTAACACAGCATAATGTGGCCGGCTGACTTTCAACGTGTTACTACAAATTAAGAAAACCTGGAATTCCAGAGTGGCTAGCTTTCTGTATTCACCCTGAAAGGATCTTAAACTAGTGAAAAAATTAACTTGTTTCTCCTATCAAGAAACACCTGGCTGGCTCAGTTGGTAGAGCATGAAACTCTTGATCTCGAGGTTAAGTTCAAGCCCCACGTTGGGTGTAGAGATTACTTAAAAAAATATATATATATACATATATATATATATATATGAATAATAATTTTTAATCCTCAGTTCCTAAGCACAGCCAGAGAAGTGAAGTAAAGCTGACCCTTGACCAACATTGATTTGAACTGGGTGTGTCCACTCCCACTCCAATTTTTTTTCTTTTTTAAAAATTGTTTTAAATTTTATTTATTTTAGAGAGACAGACAGCAAGAGTGGGGGGGGGGAGAGAGAGAGAGAGAGAGAGAGAGAGAGAGAGAGAGCGCCTCAAGCAGGTTCCATGCCCGGCACAGAGCCCGATGTAAGGCTTCATCCTCCCTTAACCCTGGGATCATGACCTGAGCTGAAATCAAGAGTCGGACGCTCAACCGACTGAGCCACCCAGGCGCCCCTCGAATTGTTTTCAATAAATACAGTATAGTACTGTAAATGTATCTTCTCTTCCTTGTGATTTTTTAAATAATAATTTATTTTCCCTAGTTTATTATAAGAACATAGCATATAATACGATATACAACACGTGTTAATCAACTGTTCTTAGTAAGGCTTCTGGTCCACAGTGGGTTATTCGCGGTGAAGTTTTTGGGGAGTCACAAGTTATTCACAGATTTTCTACTGTGCAGGAGTCGAGCACCTCAATCCCTGGTTCTTCAAGGGTTAACTGTACTGTACTTATCAGTCTCAAAATAGCATTATTAAAGTATTCACAGTCAGAGTGCTGACAGATGCAAAGACTTAGATGAGGGTAGGCAGTGAACAACCAGAACTTAACGAAACCCCACAAACCAACTCTGATTTCTAACATGAGCCAACGCTTCCCTCAGCTCCCAACACCCACCACCCCCACCCCGGAAAGAAGCCCTGGGCAGATGTGAACGGTGTCCTACCCAGGGATCTCCCAGATCACAGTAAATCACTCTACACTTTCCGGCCACAGGAGAATGAGATATTTGGGGAAGGAGTGGCTTGGAGGCCCAGTGAGGAGACCGTGCTGATTCTGGTAAAGATTATGGGCAACCTTCAGACCTGAATCACTGTTGTGAAAAGCTACCATTAATACTGACAGCCAGGCTGGACCCACCCATCTTCGCTTTAGGGGAGACACAAGTGAGAGAATAAAAGAAAAGGGCCAAGAAAAGAAAGGGAGCAGATGGGAAGAGAAGAGAGATGGAAGGGGAGATAGGAAGGGGACGGGTGACACCATAGGCCCTGCACCCTCTCCATTTGGGGAGACAGTGACGGGGAAAGAGTGAAGGAAGATAACCCAACTCGACCTCAACCTTTTGCAAGCATAGCCTATAAGCCAACTGCAGTTTCAAGCTACGGTCATCAGACGGCTTACCGAGGAAAGACTGGCTGTTAAACATCAGCAGCAAACCTGAAGGCTTAAATGTCAAGGTAAACAACGAAACTCTGGTAAGGTCTAGCTACTGACAGCATTAATATTAGTGTGAACATTTCCAAACACTTCGCGAACGTGAGGCACAGCGCTGGGTAGGCCCTTTCCCTCACTTAGTCCTCCAGGTGAGGCTGTCAGGTGGGTGCTGGGTTCTATTTCCCTGCGTGGAGGATGAAACGGAAGCTCCAGGCTAAGCAAGCCGCCCGTGCACGACTGGCTGGGAAGCGGTGAAGCCAGAGTCTATACAGACACAGCCTCAGGATCCAAGCTGCACCAGTTCTCAGACTGGATAGGAGCACTGATCGGTGGTCAGTGTCAGCTCCTCACCACTTTTTCAATAAAAAAAATTCCCTGGCTGCATTCACACCCCATCCCACCGTTGGAACTACCTGCCTTTGCCCATGGTATGGATTTGTTGGCCGCACGCCAGTACATTTCCAGCATGGCCTGCCTGAGGCTGTAACTTCTGAGAGGGTAGCTGTTCAGCTTTCCCCATCAGCGATCCCTAACCCCTGTGAATCCGTTCCTCCTCCTGAAGATGCTGGCTCAGCCCAGCTCTGCTGGCTAAGGCCAGCCTGTGTGGGTTGGCGACAGTCCTTTCTTCTTAAGTGCTTCTTTTTGAAATGATACCAACCCTTCTGATTTATGAATTTTCTGCATCAATTAAGTTACTCTTTGTTTCCTGAAAGCTAAACCAGAATGACTAGTGCTGCCCTGCAGTGGAGTGAGTCAACAACAACAGGACTGCAGGAACTCTCTTCCTTAACGCAAGAAGTGAACTTCAAGGAACCTTCCATCTCTCCTCCTGCCTCAAGTTACTCTGCCATCCATCATGGCTCAACAGATTCCAAAGGTGATCTCGCAAGGCCGTTAGGTTCCGTTGAACACACAGGAGGAAGGCGGCCCCAAAGACTCCCTCTGAAAGGGTCTCATGCCACGATTCCCCTTCGCTCCCCAACCTAAGCCAGTCCCGCGCGATGACGTGTTGGGATGACTGAAATATGAGCACGGCCCCCTCTGACGGCCCAGTGTGAGATCAGTGCTTCCCTACATGGGGAATGAGTGGAAAATTCCTAACTGGTGCCAAGCACGAGCTCCTGCTTTCACTCTAAAGGTCTAAAAATAGAACTCAGTATTAACCATCCAAACGATCCCGGTGATACAGTCCAGAAATCGCAAAGTCTAAAAGGCCATTCCTCTAAAATTACTGTTTACTCTATGACAGGCTTAACTGGAAATGGACCCTTGGAGAACATTCATCCAAGCCCCATACCAACAGCTGTGTCTTCTTATGCACCTCTTTTATTTGGTCACGTACCTCTCTTTTGCACACTGAGTTCTCTACTCTTTTTAGCACGATACGCCGTATTCACAGATGGAATCCGAGATGAGCTATCCCCATGAAACATCCAAACTCTCCCCCTCTACCTCTAGCCCTAAACACACCGCTGCAAGTCTGGCACAGTGAAGCCTGTACTTCTCACATACGGCTCTCCACGCTAAGGTGCTCAGCGACTCTTGGCGAATGCCACCATGAATCTCTCCCAGCTACACAAACCTGGCAAAGCCTCCAAACCGCTAATCATGCCATTGACTTCAAGTAACTGGATGTGTGTGGCCAAGCCCGAAGCCGGCCTGCCACACTCTGTCATTTTAACATGCTTCGTCAATGGGAGTTACCTGTTCAGCTGGTTGATGCCACCCATGAGAACTTGGTGGTGATAGGAAGTGAAAATGCCACTCTTTGTTAGCGTCACCCGCGTGATTCTACACTTGGACATGAGCTCCCTAAGCTCCCCCTCAAATCGGAAACCAAAGGAACAGACTAGTTACTATGAGACCAGAGGAAGAAGGAGCAGGAGGAAAGTGGGAGCACCCAAGGCAAGAGCCAAGAGAACTGTGACCCTAAACAGCACCTGAGGCTATTTCCGGGAACCTGTGTCACCCCCATCATATGGGCCCTTCTCTTTTCCTTGCCATGCTGCTGCCTCTGGTCTGTGATTCACCCTGAAGGGGCACTTGATCAGCTACAAGGGGGACTGATGACAATTTTGTAAACTTCACTGCAGTTTCTAAGTGTTTTGATCAGCTCCTGCTTCCCCCCACCACATTTTTCTTTAAAAAGACACAGATATGCCCAAGATGATGTGACTTTGATATGATGAGTCAGAAGAAAGAGTGTTTGTACTGGGCCCTCAAATATTTGTTGAAAAGAAATGAATTGATAAATGGAACAGTACTCTACCGTCAAAATAGTAATTTGGCAATAAATTAATTAATTGTAATAAATAAATAAATAGAGACACACACACACACACACACACACACACACACACATTACAAAATATATACATGTAAGTCCACAGACTCCCAACAAATTTCTAATTTTTCCTATCTTTTTAGTCTGCCCTGGAGTCAATGCAGATAAAAAAAAAATTCAACCGTGCAAAGCTAGGTTTGCTTAGCTAGGCTAAGCAAAAGAACCACACAGGGAATTAAAGACGAAACCTACAGAATTCTGCTATTTGAAGAAACTTCCAGATCCTTTTTATTGTGAATTTTGGAAATTCAAAGTGAGATACATACATGCACATGAAATCACAAAGGGGTTAAGGAATTTTTCATTCTTCCTAGAAACAATATTGCTGGGGCGCCTGGGTGGCGCAGTCGGTTAAGCGTCCGACTTCAGCCAGGTCACGATCTCGCGGTCCGTGAGTTCGAGCCCCGCGTCGGGCTCTGGGCTGATGGCTCAGAGCCTGGAGCCTGTTTCCGATTCTGTGTCTCCCTCTCTCTCTGCCCCTCCCCCGTTCATGCTCTGTCTCTCTCTGTCCCAAAAATAAATAAAAAACATTGAAAAAAAAAATTTAATTAGCTAGGCTAAGCAAAAAAGAAACAATATTGCTTTTCACTCATGGCTCTGTGAGTTCAGGTGAGGGTTTAATGCTACATGGCAGAACCCTGTTTTAATACGGAAATACGTTCTTTTGTATTTCAAGATGAACCAGCCACAAGGTGACACCTCCAAGGCTTCTGTGTTGTTTTCATACCACCGTTTGTGAATGCTGCGTTCAATTTCAGTATTAATACTGTGAAGCTTGGCTAGATTCATAATATAGCTCCGTGGAAAATTCCTCTGGGAGGTGGACTGACCTTTTGTTTTTCATTTCAGTTATTATGGCTTTAAGGCAGTGCTGATGGCATGCTTTGACTTCTTCAATAAGTATTATTTCTTTCACATATAATTAACACAGGCCACTGTGTTTTTCTACCAGCTTTTCTCCTCTGCAGTACAATTTAATAGAGACTGGTCAAGGCAAGTATCATTCACATTTAATATTCTTAAATACATGTCATTGTCTACTTGTATGAAAGATAAGCAGAACCACGTCTTGTTTTAAAAGAAATCAGAAGGAATAAACTCAGAGTGCATCATTCTGATCTTTTTCCTGTGCTTTTGTGATCGCAAAACATCTAGCTGCCTAAGAAGCCGCACTTAATAACTCAATGCCATAACCCACCCGGATTTTCAACTGACAACTAGAAAGGACAGAGTCTTATGGGGCCCAAGGTGAAGGAATGTGAATCCAAAGACGCAATGCTGGGAAATTCTGGATCTCAGAGTAAGCAAAACAAAGGAAGATTAGCCAGTGCCATGATTTTCAATCCATTTATTTATCACTTCAGAGGTTCTTTGACCTTCTCGGATTTTCTCTTATTACCTTCCCAAATCTATTACTGTCAGATGCCAGATGCCTGGGAGGAACAGTGAGGTGCCTTCTCCTAACTGCCACCCCCACCAAGAATTTAGAGGAAAGGTAAATAAAACCAGCCTCGAGATTAACATCAATGCAGGTAAGGTTAGGGTGGAGATATGCAAAGTAACCCATAAAGGGACGAGCAAGACTAAGTGACTTGCAGTCGAGGGAGAAAAAGGAGCCTTAGAAGACACCAAGGCAAGTGACAATCATACAGGCCTTCTCAAGTGCATTTCTAGCTAGAGGGGTGATGGGACGTGGACATATAGGCTCTGAGGCCACCGAATGCCTAAAGACCATAACTTGCTGGCTCAGATTCCATTCTTATCAAAGCCTCTTACGAAGCTAGACTTTTGACTCTAAAAAGAGATACGTATTTATCAGCCTTGTTACCATTTGTCAGTTGCATTTCTCACTGTTAAAAAACAAGTTGGCGTTCTAGTTTACATCTAATTTATTTCTCTCAATAACTCAACATTCCTAAGAATGACTAGCTCTGGAAGGTTAAGGGCAAGGAGTTTCTGTGTGTGCAGAGCGGCCGGCTTGATCCTGGACCAGCCGAGTCCACAGGTGAACAGACTCTGAAATCCATCGGGGTGTTCCAATGGCCTCTCTGGGTCACACTTTTCCTTTCCAAAATACCTACAGAGTGAGTCTTTCCACAGATTGCCTCTCTGTTCAAATCCCAAGATGGATTTCTACTTTCTTGCAACTCAAGTTAAAAAACGTGGGTCTGGCTTTCAGCCTGGAAAATATTTCCCCACACTCCCTCTATGCTTGGATTTCCTACTGTGTTTATGCTCATCTTTCATCAAACTGGGCTAAAGTACCTTTCCTCATGCACTCCCTGCTCAGAATTGCATTCCCGCTCCTCACACAGTTCATTAAAACTCCACCCCCTTTCTCAAAGTGCGGTTCATGTTCCATTTTTTCCAAGAAACCCTGCCTAGGATTCCAGCAGGGATTTCTCCTTTCACTAGATTCCAGAAACAGGTCCGGCCAGTCCCACGTAACTTTCACACTCCAGGCTTGCACTAATGTGTTAATTGCTGTACATGTGTTATTGTTGCCTACCCCGTTTGTAATTTCTCTGGAAAAGGTGAAAGTACAACCCAAGGAATAACTGGTAACTCCACAGGTCAGGTTGTGCCCTTCGGAGAATTCTTTGATAGCCCCCATCATAACGGGGCGATAGATATTATAAACACTGTGAGTCGGCAAGAAATGTTGTCAATGAACAGGTTTTTTGAAGAGGTGAAAATACATAAAGCACAATCGCCTTTTAAAAACCATTTATTCACCTAACACATTTTCATTCATTGAATAACCCTAGACAAGATTCTGTAGTTTCCCCCAGTGAATGAATATGCTAAGAAAGCATCTCAGGTTTATATCTCTTAGCCCTATCTCTGAAACTATTACTTAAAAGTATCTTTAATTGTCCGTTGACTCTTTTCAGAACATCTTTAGCTGCACTAGAATTAAGAATGTTTTAACAGTTCACAATTAGGGTCTCAAAATTGAGTTTTTAAATCCTGTATCCATATAAACTTCTAAGGAATTCCTTTTTTTTTTTTTTTTTTTTTCTTTTTCTTTTAAGGTTTATGAGGCTGGTCTGAAGTAAGCAGAAACAACTTTATCAACAATTTTATCAGGCCTCTTTCAACGTTGATGTTGGGATTGTTAGAGCTCATGAACAGACTGATGGATTTTACCGTGGGATTTAAAGGGACTGGAGACTGGAGCGGAATCCCATAACACTCTCCGCATCCCATGCCTGGCCCAATAGGTGACCGCTGAATAAACAAGTGATTTTGGCATACTGCCTGTGAAGGTACCCTGAAAAGCAGACGGCTAAATAAAATAATGACTTTTTTTAATCTTAAAAAAGGAAATCCTCAATTCCTCACATGAGCACCTGTGAATTTACAGTCTCAAAACCTCCCAGGGGAATAGACTCTGAACTATGGCAAAAGACAAGTCAAGAAATGTGGGGGTACACATAATGAGAAAGTTGATATGTACACTAAATTTTCATCAGGAGAGACGAGTCTGTATTATGTTTGGAGTTTTAAAGTTGAAACATTTGAAAGTTACTTAAACATCACTCTGGCTGGAGAGATGAAGTATTACTTAGTTGTCTCCCAACATTTCCACATTCAAACATGACACAGGGATAGATAGTTACTTTCAAGAAATTGATTTGAAACAAAAAAGGAGGAGGAGTTCACTTTAAACTATATTTTCTCAAAGGTCTGCAGATTACAGCTTCTATTTCTAAAACTTCTGTACCACGACTCAGGAAGAGGAACATTATAATATTGTCGTGCATGGAGCAAATCCTTCCTTTTTATTGTAACTATGGTTACAAAGCTTCCTTCAACACCTTTTTGTGACCACTTCTCTTGAAAGAAGGCTTCATCGCTTCAATATTGGATTTGTAGACAATTGAGTGCAAATGTTTTTTATTTCTATTTGGTAAAAGCTCATAAATGTACATATAAATATTTTAGTTCGCACTCATGGTAGTCGAAGCCAAACCCATTGAAATAGTTACTCTTATTGGAACAAAAGTACTGGGTGGGTAACTTTTAAAATATCAGTGCAATTTTCCTAGGTCAAAGTTCACAAACAGAACTGATAAGAAAGATGTTTCCAAGTGGCCTCCTTGTAATGAGCTTTATATTAAGCTATTTATTTTCCTTCACCTGGTCACATATGATACCTCAAGCTATCTATGTAGCTGCGGCCCACGTGGGTAGAAAAGAGACAATTTCAACCCCTTATTAAATCCCATTTCATGCGTCTTGGAAAAATCCAAATGTGTGTGAGAAAAAAAAAAAAATCACAGAGACAAGATTTCCTGCCAGCATATTTCTAGTAGTGAAATTAAAAGCATCCCCCAGGGGCACCTGGGTGGCTCACTGGGTGAAGCGTCCGGCTTCCGCCCAGGTCATGATCTCACAGTTTGTGAGTTCGAGCCCTGTGTCCGGCTCTTGTGCGGACAGCTCGGAGCCTGGAGCCTGCTTCGGATTCTGTGTCTTCCCCTCTCTCTGCCCCTTCCCTGCTCATGCTCAGTGTCTCTCTGTCTCTCAATAATAAATAAATGTTAAAAAAAAAAAAACACAAAAAACACATCATTCCCCCATCTCTCTGTGAGCTCACAGGCAAATGTCAAAAGCAAAGAAAGGCTTTGTGTTGGAATTGCCACACAGCTCTGGCTTGCTCCTTCCTGCTCTAGCCTCCGTTCCCTGGCTGTGAATCTTCCTTCCAGTGAAGACTTGAACACACCCTTGGCCTCTCCGGCTCCTTAAGGTTTCACCTCTCTGGGATACCCCCCTATGCCACGCAAAGAAGCGCAGCGAAGACAAGCCTACCGGTGCTTTCTTCTCTGACCCTAAGAATGTAAATGGCAAGCATGGATGCCGCTGGTAGAAACGAGTGGTAAACTTTCAGAGTTAGCAGTTGGCCAGCAGAAGCCTGCCTAGCTAAGCGAAATTCCCCGCCGGAACGTCTGGGGTTTCACGGGTACATTAAAACGCACTAAGAATATTCCAAGGCTTGCTCGGCGTTCCGGGTCTCAAGACGTTTGCGCGGAGCCCTACGGGTTTCGGGAATATGCAACAGCTGCCTGTGCGACTGGAGGGACAGGGAATTATGTAAGGCACTGCAGGGTAGGTGAGGCCGACCGTGTCTGCGGACCGCACTCACACCTCAGCACACGGGAACCAGCAAGGGCAGCCTGGGGCTCACCAACAAAGCGCACACACACGCGAGGGAAGAGGGACAGAGGCGGCCGGCTCAGGCTTCCTCTCTGCCCTTGCAAAGGAAGGGGGGAGGAGGAGGAGAGGGAAGGCAAAGTACCGTCTTGTCCAGGCACTGAAGGCAGTTATAAGGCTTGCAGCAACCGTGGCCCATCCCGGCAGGCTGGCTGGCAACGGGCCCTCCTTCATTCAGCGTGTCAGCGGGTGACTCCTAAGGCGAGGTGACGGCTCTGGCGAGAGGGGTGCGCCGCCGGGAGCTGTCACAACTTCCATGTGGCCCCCTCGGCTACCTTATTTCTCCTAATAACTTCAGGAAGCCGCAGCCCGAGGGAACGGGAGGAGGAGCGCGGCGCGGCGGCCGCGTTAGGATCCCGCTGCGGGGAGGGGCAGGGCGGCAGCCGGGAAGGGAGGGTCACTTTGCCACTGGAATCCTCCGATGGAGGCAAATCAGTTGCCGCAGAGCAATCGAGCATTTCCCGGGGCCAGCTCCCCCGGAGGCCGGCGAGCCCGCCCTTCCCGGGAGCCGCGCCGCTCCCACCCGCCCCGGGCGCGGCCGCGCCTCTGCGCGCCACAGACACGCCTGGAGAGGACGCAGCAAACACAAAAGAAGAGCCCGGTCTTCCAGGAGTACCCAGGGCTGAGCACTACGGCAGGGGCCCGGGGGACTCGGCTCTGCGCGAATAGCGGCTCTCTGCGTTCCCGGCAAGTACAGACATCTACAGGGTGCAGGGCGCGGTCTTCCCTCCAGCGACTCCTGGTCTCCGGGACCGGTCGCCGCCGGGAACCCCCCCCCCCCCCAACATGGCTCAGTTTCAGATTCGTGGGCCACGAACAAATTTGCCCGATTCGATGAAATCTTTGTAACTGAGATAGACTCGTGAAGTCGCTGGCCCAGGCCGACACTCACAAACCACGCGAGTGGCTTAAGTAATTAAAATCGGGGTTTGGGGCACGTCTGTCTCCTGGGCGTTATCAGCATAAAAGCCTTAGAGGACCTGATCTTTCCAGGCAATTCGGAATTTTTCAAACCGTTAAAAATCAAAAAGAGAAGGGGATGGAGACAAAGGTTTGTTTGTTTTTCAGAAGAGACGTGGTATCTAAAAATATATTTATGTAATCTTTTTTTTTTTTTTAATTTTTATGTAATCTTAAAAGAACAAGATGCAAACGTTTAGGAGGTAACTTTGTATTTCCTGGTAACTCAAAGGGGAACTCCTGATCCTGAAATGTACCATCTGCAGAAATAAACAATCACATCTTTGCCCACGAAATTTGCCTAAGACTATGAGCAGGCAATAGTTGTAACATTAGATAATTTTACTAACTTGAGATTTCCCAAGGAGATTTTAATTAAGGAGCACAGGCTATTTCAACTTGCTTGGACAGAGGACAAGGATGTCGGGTGATCAAACATGAACAGACTGAAATGTCTGCCTGAAACTTGAAACAGTAAGCTTAAACCTTTCTTCAAAGCTGGCAGGTAAACATTGTATATCAATGATACTAAAAAAAAACAAAAAAAAAAACAAAAAAAAACAAAACTAACAAGTAACTTGGAGCAATTCTTTGTTAAGGCAATATAGCTGTCCTTACCAAAATTGTATGTTTGTGTTTATTTATTTAAATTAAATTCCTATCAGAATTTTAAAGTACATCTATCTTGGGGCCCCTGGATGGCTCAGTCCACTGTATGGAAAGATGATACATTGTTGAGCGAGAACATAAAGTTTTATAAAACACAAAGCAAAACTATACCCATGTACATATTTGTATATGTCTAGAAGAAAGCTTTTGGGAAAATGCACAGTGTTCATATAAGAACATCCTACCCTTGAGGAATGGGAAATAGAAGTGAGAGAGCAAATTTCCACTTCTTTTTTTATTTTTTAAATTTTTTTAACGTTTATTTACTTTTAAGAGATAGAATGCGAGTGGGGGAGGAGCAGAGAGAGAGAGGGAGACGCAGAATCTGAAGCAGGCTCCAGGCTCTGAGCTGCCAGCACAGAGCCTGATGAGGGACTCGAACTCACAGACCTGAGCTGAAGTCGGACCTTCATCCGGCTGAGCCGGCCAGGTGCCCCTCTGCTTTTTTTTTTTTTTTTAACCCTCTTTCGAGCATGCATTACTTTTATTGTTTGAAAACAAAGTGTACTGGTGGAAGGCAGCGGGCACCGCCCAGCTCTGTCATGTCAGAGGCACTCAGCTCCCTCCCTCTCACACAGGCTTGTCCTCCTCAGCAGGGAGCCTGGGCACTCCTCTCAGAGGGAGAGAAATTCAGGGTATCCTGAGCTGAAACACCGACTGAGAGCTATTCCTGGGACTTTTGCAACCTTGGAAGAAAACCTCTATATTGCAAAACCTCCTCTATATTGTGAACCCACGTTCACAGCAACATTGCTCACAGTGACCAAAGGTGGAAATAACCCATGTGTCCACTGACTGGTGAAGGGACAAACTAAATGTGGTATATCCGTACAATGGAATATTATTCAGCCTTACAAAAGGAAGGAAATTCTGACCACATGAGCCTCGTGGACGTTAAATGAAATAAGCCAGTCACAGACAAATACTGTATGATCCTGCTTAGACGAGGTACCCAGAGCAGTCTGATCCATACAGACAGAAAGTAGGATGGTGATTACCAGGGACGGGGTGGGGGGGGGGGGGGTAGTAGGGAGGAATGGGGAATTGTTTCATGGGTACAGTTTTGGTGTTGCAAGATAAAAAGAATTGTAGAGATTGGCTGCACATAATGTGAATGTGCCGATGCCCCTGAACTTCCACTTAAATGGTTAAAATGGTCAATTTTATGTTAGGTGTATTTTAACTACAATTATACATTTAAAAAAAAAAAAAAGTGGTGGCTTGCATTCTCCCTGGAAACAGAAAGTCCTGGCAGTATAGGTATCTGATCTAGAAGGAACCAGGGCTCCTAGAGGGGATGCCTGGTCCCAGATCTGAAGCAGGAAATATCCTAGATAAGCCAGGGATACTGTGTTGTGTACTGTACTTTAATGATAAAGCAAAGTTCCTATTGTAGAAGGAGCCAGCAGGACTGGGGAGGCTCTAAGAAGCTAAATGTCTCCCCCACAGTGATGTAAAGCATGCTTTCTTTGGCACAATTGTCTTTCTGCACCACAAGAAAAGGTTTCTTTCTCAATTAGAATTTAGATCGCACCGTACTAGAACATTACTTCTTGTTCTTGGATGATGCATGAGCCTACTTGCTTATACAGTGGCCCACAAGAGATTAGGATGGGACTCGGGAGGCTGTACAAGAAGGCCAGGACTCTGCTTCTCTTCTTGTGCAGAAGGCACTAAGGGCTGGAGAGTGGGGGTGGCCCTGCCCATCCGCTACAGTGTTGCTGAAATCTCACATGTGGTAAAGCCCTCGGTACAGATAACCCAGATGTCGAGAGAGGCACCAATGTCCTAGAGTTGTGCCATATCTCTTTCCGCGTAAGTTAAAAAGCTTCAAACATACTCAAGAAGAGAGGGATAAACACAAAGGACCTTCACATACCCATTTCCAGTTTCTTTTTTCTTTCTTTTTTTTTTTTTTTAACGTTTATTTATTTTTGAGACAGACAGAGACAGAGCATGAACGGGGGAGGGTCAGAGAGAGAGGGAGACACAGAATCTGAAACAGGCTCCGGGCTCTGAGCGGTCAGCACAGAGCCCGATGCGGGGCTCGAACTCACGGACCGCGAGATCATGACCTGAGCCGAAGTCGGACGCTTAACCGACTGAGCCACCCAGGCGCCCCCCATTTCCAGTTTCAATAGTTGTCAAGATTTGGGGATGCTTCCTCCAAGCCCTTTTTTTCCTTTCCATCCATCCATCATCACCCAGAGTTAGCAATCATGGAGACTTTGTCACTTTATTTCCATGTATCCCTTTTATGTTCTTTGTTAAACTATTTTGAAGCAAAACGCGAACACTTCAGTGTGCATTGCTAAAAATTACGAACACTTTTATACAATCCCAATGCCATTGAAACACCGAACAAAACTGACAGTATATATTGGCATCTAATGCCTCGTTCATAACAAAATCTTCCTGGTTTCTCAAAGAAAAAAAATATCTTACAGTAGGTTTTCTTGAGTCAAGACTCAAACTAGGTCCACATATTACATTTGATGTTGCCTCTGAAGCCTCATTTATCAATTTTAGTATATGTGCTGCCGAAGCGAGCACTGAAGCCTCATTTATCAAAGGCAATGCCCACTTCTGCCCTCCCTCCCTCCCCCCTGCCGTTGACTTGTTCAGAAACTCGGTTGACTGGCTTGTAGAATGTCCCACACTCTGGTTTTGCCTCTTTGTTTCCTCATGATACCATTCGACTCATTCCTACATGCCTGTAAGTGAAATGTAGTTCTCGTGGCTGGATGAGACTCAGGTTTGATTTATTTGGGCAACGGTACCTGAGCTGTGATGTGCGCATACTGTGACATCCCCTCGGGAAGCACGCCATGTTCCATTTTTAGTGACGCTGTATGGCTCAGAGGTGACAGCCTCGCCTCCTCCTCTATAATGTTCCCCATCAACCTTTCATCTGATGGTTTCATCTGTTAATGATGACTCCTGAATCGATTATTTCACTGGGACTTACAACGGGATGTTCTGATGCCATCATCCTTCTCCATTTATTAGCTGGCATTTCCACGCAAGAAAAAAAATTTTCATCATCAACCAGGGTGATTTCGTTTCCCTGCAATACAGTTTATACAGGAACGATAGGATTAATGCTGAATCCTTTCGCTTAAAGTGCCAATGTTTTGAATGGAGGCTTGGCGTTGGGATGATACCGAAGGAGGTTTTTGCTTTCTCTCGCTTTTACGAAACATTATAAACATGTTTTTACGTGACTGTACACAATGTGTCTTAGTCGACTGCATTTATTACCCTTTTTATTTTATTCTACTTTAAAAAATATTTTTAATATTTATTTTTGAGAGAGAGAGAGAGAGAGAGAGAGGCAGACAGAGGCGGACAGAGGACCCAAAGCGGGCTCGGTGCTGACAACAGAGAGCCCAATGCAGGACTCGAACCCACAAACCGCAAGATCATGACCTGAGCCAAAATCAAGAGTTGGAGGCTCAACTGACTAAGCCACTCAGGTGCCCCCAATATTCTTTTTAGATGCTACATTTATTTCCTCTCTGGCTAATGGGAGCACCTTTTTGTTGGCCCCTGGGTCCTTTGGACGTAAGTCTATCTTCCTTCCTTTCTGACACAACACAGTATCCCTGGCTCATCTAGGATATTTCCTGCTTCAGATCTGGGACCAGGCATCCCCTCCAGGAGCCCTGGTTCCTTCTAGTTGGGAATGAGAATTAGGGGCCTAATCTGGGACCTGTTTGTTGTCTTTTAAGGGCCACCTGGTGGGAGGGAGATTTCCCTTGAAGGAAGTGGTCCCTCCTATAGACAAAATGTCCTTTGAAGAGGTCACTGAAGATATCGGCATGGAGCCCTGGGCTAGGGCGAGAAAAATGACAGCTCCTTCCTTTGGGGCATTTAGAAGTGGAAAAATGCTCAGTGAAACTCACTTTGAGGGAGATAAACTGGACTCTATAACACAAGGGCAAGCCAAGGGCTAGGTAGGGAGGTTCTCTTCGCCTGAAAATTTTCTAAGGAGTCTGCAATGTGTCTGAATATCTGAAAAACAAGACTGAACTTATTGAAGGCATATATAACGGGGGTTTAGACTACTGTGATTTGGCATAAAAGGAAGCTGTGACCTCACAAGCTGATGAAATCTGGGGCATTTTAATGGTTCTCAATGTTTTAAAAAGTTTGAGATGGTTTTAATTCCCTGCATATTTTCTTGCACTGGAATAGAAATGAACATTTAGATACGTTAGAAGTCCTATTGATATGTGTCTCCAGAGAAAATGTTACAAACACTCTACGTTTTGGAGCCATAACTAATAACGAATCTTCCCTGATCATTAACAGATGCCAGGCACTGTGCTTAGGACTTTGTGTGCAATAGCTTGTGTAACCTTCGAGTAACAATGTAAGATAAGCCCTAATACTGCCTGCATTTTGCAGATAAGAAATATCAAGGATCACCCAACCTAACCTGTCAGGTGAACATAAAGTTAGGAAATGATAGAGCGGGGTCTTCATCTCAGATCTGACTCCAAAGCTTATGTCTTCAGCCACTGAGTTGTACTAATTGCTTTGTACTTGTTGGGCCTTTATTATCTGTAAGCCCTACACCATTGCAAGTTTGTGCGATGTAAAAATATAAAAGGCTATTCAAACATATTTATGAAATAAATATTTTCAGAACTTGGGACAAGAGCCTCTACTGTAGTTTTGTTTTTTTGTTTTGTTTTTTTTTTAACATACATTTACAAACCAATGTGCAAATAACCTTAAACTGACAGCAGAAGGTCTCTTGGGTGGCTCAGTTGGTTAAGCGACCGACATCAGCTCAGGTCCTGATCTCACGAGTTTGAGCCTCGCATCAGGCTCTGTGCTGATGGCTCAGAGCCTGGAACGTGCCTGAGATTCTGTGTTTCCCCCTCTCTCTCCCCTACCCCTGCTCGCGCTCTCTCTCAAAAATAAATAAACATTTAAAAATTTTTTTTGAAAAAGTAAATTTAAACTGACAAAGTAGAAACCATGTGCCTAAGTCAATGTTACAATGTTCAATTTTATTATTTCTGTTCATCTTCCTGAAAGTTGGACTTCCTGACCCATCTCCCACTCACAATCACCCCCGTCCGACCCAAGTCTTCTGCTCAAACTTGGCTCCCTTGTCCCCGTCAGTGCCACTTTCCTTCTTCTGCCTGATTCTACCACTGAGAGGGAATTTTCTCCCTCTCTGTGCCATCATGTCATTCTGTATCCTTGCTCTTGCTAATGACATTCTGCTTCATGTGATGATAATTGTTCTTCTCTGTCTTCCGCCCAAATATCACAGCCCCCTTGCTGTGCCTCACTCGCGTTCATACCCACAACACCTGCCCGGAGAACAGGTCCCAGAGACATTTCTTGAGGGATTTGGGATGGGACTCGAAGGAGTCAAGCTAAGCAAAAGTGGCTTCCTGGCAGAGGCATTTTGGTACTTTGTGGAGTTTGAAAGCCATGGGGCCATTTGCAGGAGGTCGACGAGATAAAAATTGTATCACTGTCTCACTGTTTATTTCAAAAGAAAACCATGAAAAATGCTCATGAAAAAGCCTCTTACAGATTGTCAAGGCAACCATCTGTTTATTTTGGTTCCACCGTCTCTGCCCCTCCTTTGCCCATGCATTGAAAATATGAGCCTTTGCACTGGATTATAGCAAAGGGGATGGCCAGGAAAATATGCGTAGCTTTTACTGAACACAATCCATCTAGAGATTTTAATGCGGTGAGAATGGGCTGGAAACGGAAAATACAAAACAGAAATCTTTAAACTGCTAGTGGTAGGTGGTTATAATCATCTGCATACAGACAATAGATGCTCTGAAACACCTTTGATGTAAGACCCAGGATCTAGAATATTAAAGGAATAATAGTAAAAAAGAAACAAATGACATATGTACTATTCTCTTCTTAGAGACTTAGAAAAAGAGAACCGTAAAAACGGCATTTTTCTGTAATAACCCAAGTAGGAAGGTCGCTACTTATGCAGGACAATCTTGTGTTTGTTTTTTTTTTTTATTTCTAGTCTGTCTTTTTTTTTTTTTTTTCTAGTCTGTCTTTGACAGTAACTTTATTATTCTTTTTTCTGTTAAATCAGTGAGGGGGATGACTCCAAGCGAGGCATCCTCCTTTAAGTTTCTGCGTTATATTCAGAAGCAGTGACAACTCTCCTAAAAGCAGTGAAATCCAAAATGAGCTCTACTAGCTGGATACAGAGGTTGGACACGAGTGGAGAACTGGTGGGTAGAAGCAGATACAGAGATGGATAGTAGCTGGCGAAGCTCCAAAGCACATCTGATTATTTGACACACATTAGATGAGAAGGCTGATCACAGTGGACATTGAGCTGAACCAACAATGTAACAGCCATTATAAAAAAAAACGGGTGAAAGAAACTGGACACTGGAGTGGTGTCTGTGACCGATCTAGTATCCATTCCAGCCCCCTAATCCTCTAATCCGCCTTACTATACTGCGGGGAACCAGCAATCTCCCCAAGAACAGACTGGGATCATTGCATAAAGGGGAGTAATGTGTCACTGCTCTCAGCATACGGCCTCTTACCTTTGGTAAGACTGGTCCCCTACCCTTCAACCAGGTTGAGGTTGTCAGAGAAACCTCTGTTTCTCCTTTGTAGCATTTCTCACCAGGGAAATTCAATAGTTATGCGATCTGTTACGTGTCTGTCTTCCTACTAGGTCATTAACTTCATGAGAACAGTGACCGCATCTGCCCGTAAAGATACTGCTGTATCCTTATCACTTAGCACAGTGCCAGATACACAGTAAGTACCATTAAATGTTGAAATAAATACAAGATTGAGTGGATTTACCCTAGTTAAGTTACTCTTCTTTTGCTTTGGTGCTCTGAGAAGTACAAGATTTTAAGGGTGCGGCTTTCCATTATTACTTTCACGATATAAGAGCGGAAGAAAGATGTCACAGCCACTTTACCATTTTTCTTCTTTTTCCCACTGATGATAAGACCCTGGCCATTTATCTGTGTGTGTCTATCACCAAATAACACCGTTAGCAATGCTTGCTTTAGATTGCCCCACGGCCTCAAACCAATGATACCACATAACTTTTATTCCGCACCATATACCCAGATTCCCAAATCCACTGCCACTTCAGGGAAGGAAATGTTAGGTGTCCCCCTACTAGTGATTACATCTGGTGTTTACAAAGAGCCTACGCTTACAGTGAAGGTGGCCACGGTTCTTTGCAAATAGTGTAATGAACCGTAATCTCACGTATAATCCAGCGGCAAATCTTGTTTGCTATACCTTAAAAGTAGATCAGTCATGTGACCACCTCCTACACTTCTAAGTATCCTGGTCTAGGCTGCCAACGTATTTCACTTGGGTCATGGCAACAGCCTCCCAATTGGCGTTCCTGTATCTATTGTTGCCCCTTCTTCCAGTCTGTTCTCAACAAATTAGACTAAAAGGAATATCAGAAATAAAAGTCATAGTATGTCTCCTCTCTATCCTCTGTCCTCCAAATACTTCTATTCTCACTCAGAATGAAAGCCAAAGTCTTTCCAATGGCCCTTTATGGCCCTTCTCTTACTTCTCTGATCTCATTATGTAGCCCTCTCCCCATCAGCTACCATACTCCAGCCATGCTGGCCTCCCTGCTGTATTTTCCCATGCTGGGCATTTTGTCCCCATTGATCCTTCTGCCTAGAAAACCATTTCCCCAGATAGCCACACCTTGTTCCCTAACCACTGTCGCCGTGTTGGTAAGCCCTTTCTTAACTACCTATGTACATTCACAACACACCCTCACCTACCCCAGGACTCCCTATGCTCTTTTTCCTGATTTTTTTCTTCTCCAAGGTGCTGACCACAACATGCTTATTGATTCGTTTATCTCCTTCTACTAGAACGTGCTCCCAGTTAGGTTGGGATTTTGATATTCTGTCACTGTTGCACTCGCCACTTTGAGCAGTGCCTAGTACAGAGTACTACTGAATAAATATTTACTGGGTTAACGCATAAATGGTTAAAGGCCAAAAACGGACTCACGTCAAAGAGAGAAGAGGTAAAAAGTACAAACAAATATCTTTAGGAAAAGCAAGGGGGTATATTCTACCAATACAATAAAGATATATAAAGGGGAGATAGAAGAAAGACAACAGAATCTGCCTATGTCCGTATCTCCGAATGTTTCTTCAAAATGGACAAGGCGTAACAAGAAGAACAGAATATGTCAAAACCGCATTCTCAGCATAACTTAAGAATACAGGGCCAAGTGTAGCCTAACGAGAAGAGACCTGAAGGTATGTGCGATCTGAACTGGCAGGTCTTTGCAGCAAAGCAAGGCTGGGGAAGCAGAAAGGCACAAAGGAGAGAGGGCGCTACGGAAACTGGGTGTTGAAGGGGAAAAGAAATTTAAGGGGAAATTCAGGGCCCTGCAAGATGAAGAGTATTCAGAAACCAGAGGACACAAATCCCTGGCTCCACTCACTCCCCCCAAACCATGAAAGAATCCAGACTTGGCTACACTGACGGAAGAAGGCGCTAGACCGGCCATCTTGAAAAGCAGCCCGATATGACAAAAATGAGCAGAAAGCAATGAATAAGCAAATACAAAGATCTCACAAATGATCATAATAACGATCCTTACTACACGTTCACTAGATGGAACTAGAAGGTATCATGCTGAGTGAAATAAGTCAGTCAGAGGAAGACAGATACCATATGTTTTCACTCATATGTGGATCTTGAGAAATTTAACCGAAGACCATGTAGGAAGGGAAGGGGGGAAAAAGCTACAAATAGAGAGGGAGGGAGGCAAACCATAAAAGACTCTCAAATACAGAGAACAAACTGAGGGTGGGGGATGGAGGAGAGGGGAGGAGAATGGATGATGGGCATTGAGGAGGGCACTTGTTGGGATGAGCACGGGTGTTGTATGTAAGCGATGAGCCACGGGAATCGACCCCAAAAACCAAGAGCGTACTTTACACACTGTATGTTAGCCAACTTGACAATAAATTATATTAAAAAAAAAAGGCCTCCAAGAAAGCAGCCACGAAACAGAAGAAATCTATAAAAGAACACTCAAAGCTGTATTAGATATCCAAAAAATAGTATTTGGAAATATGAAAGCAAAGATTTTGAACGAGAAATACATGCCCTAAGAACATAAATGGACAAAGAACAGGAAATAATAAAAAGACAGTGAATTTCAAAACGGAAGAAAAGATAATTATTTCAGAAATGAAGATTAAATTACACGGTGCTCAAGATAAGAAAAAGTAAAATGAAAATTTAACAAGAAATATTTCAAGAAGTAGAAAAACTAAGAAAAGAAAAATGAGAAAAGAAAAGAAGTAAAGTGGGTCATAGAGAAAATACTGAAATGAAAACCAGATCATGAAGAATTAAGACTCATAGTATGAGACTCCTTGAAGAGGGAAAACAAAACAATGGAACAGGTCTAATACTTTAACATTGTAGTGTAAGAAAATTTTCCAGAGAATTGAATCTTCATATTGAAAGGGGCCACTGGGTCCTGGGAAAATGAACCCAGATTTAGCAGTTCTAAGCTGTATCCTATTAAACCTGTTACAATTTAGAGATTAAAAAAAAAAAAAAAATCAAGACCTCTAGGTAAAAAGATGACCCAATTACAAGGGCAGAAGTATAAATAAATAAATATTCAAAGCAAGACAGCAATAGAATAGCACTTAAAAATAAATAAACAGAAACATCTTAATTTAAAAAATATATGAGGGGCGCCTGGGTGGCTCAGTCGGTTAAGTGTCCAACTTTGGCTCAGGTCATGATCTCACGGTTTGTGAGTTCAAGCCCTGCGTCCGTCGGGCTCTGGGCTGACAGCTTAGAGCCTGGAGCCTGCTTCCGATTCTGTGTCTCCCTCTCTCTCCACCCCTCCCCCGCTCCTGTTCTGTATCTCTCTGCCTCAAAAATAAATATAAACATTAAAAAATTTTTTTTCATCAAAAAATATATATATGAAACAAGGATTTTCTACAAATTTGAAATCAAAGCTATAGGATAACATGGAAACACACAGGACATGAATCTTTCTTTAGGAACAGCCTAGGGTATGAGCTTCATTGGACTAAGAGGTAATTGGAAAATTTTAGCAGAAGGACTGATGTGAGCATTTATAAAGTGGACTGTAGACCTAAGTCAAAAACAAAGGAGACAATGAGGGTGGAAGACGGATATACAAATGCTGTACATCATAACAAATAGAAATAATGCAACTAAAAACTGGTAAGGGGCAGAAGAGAGAATAAAGAAAGTAAAAGAATCTCATTGGTTGCCAGGTAGAAAATAGGTGGGAGTTAAGGATCTAATTTTAAATTGGCAAACCAGATGGTCAAAGGGTAACTAAGAAAACAAGGAAGGTGTAAGTACAAAGGTAACAGCTAGAACAAAAATAAAATGTCCCTAAATTCTGTTCGTTAAAATTAAAGAACCAGCAACATGAATAGACTTTGAGGGTGTTAGGCTAAGGGAAATAAGTCAGACAGAAAAAGACAAATATTGTATGATTTCACTTATATGTGGAATCTGTAACACAAAACAAAATAGAAACAGACTCAGAGATACAGGAAACAAATGGGTGGTCACCACAGGGTGGAGGGGGTTGGATGTGCACAAAATAGGTGAAGGGGATTAAGAGGTGCAAACTTCCACTCATAAAATAAGTAAGTCATGGGGATGCAATGCATAGCATATGAAATATAGTCAGTAATATTATAATAAGTTTTTATGATTATAGATGGCAACTAAACTTACTGTGGAGGCCATAAATTAAATTCAAGGGCAAATAATACACATCTTTAGAAAAAGAAACACAGACTAAATAACATAATACATGCAATTATAAAACATGCTAGAAATGAGATCTAACATATCAACCGTATCAGTAAGTGTAATGGACTAAATTTACCAATTAAAAGCAAAAAGATCCTCAATTATGCTCACAATGGAAGGCCCAGTTATATGTTATCTCCATGAAATATATAAAAAAAGATTTAAAAAACAAAATACAAATGGATGGATAAAGGTATTTCAGGAAAATGGAAACATTAAGAAAGCAGCAGCAGCAACCCTGATTCAAGCCTAAAAGTGTTAAACACAACAAAAAAGGGCACCTTTTATTGCTGAAAGCCAAATCTCCAATGAAGATATAATACTTATGGAATATCTATGCTCCAATAAAATTTATGTCCGAGATTTACCACTCTTAATTCAAGACAGATTAAATGGACAAACAAAACAAAACATAATCAGTTAGGTAGGTCTTATGGATATATATTGAACTTTATATTTTGATAATATAAGTGAACACACCTTTTTTTATCAAGGGCTTTTGAACCATTCATAAAAACTGGTCACAAAGAAAATGTCAGTAGGTTCCATGAATTAAAAATATGATGAACAAAACTATCTGATCACAATGCAGTGAAAGTAGAAATTATTAACTAATGAAATAAAAATAGAAATCCTTAACCAAACCAAAAACAAAAGGGTCATCCACCTGAAAAATTTAAAAAGCCTCCTCCTACATGACAACTCTTGGATAACAGTAAAGACATAAAGTGAAATCAAAGGATTTTTTTTAAGCCATTAAAACAAAATACAAAAACACTAACACATGGGATACATTTAAAGTAGTTTTTGGAGAAAAACTCATAGCAGGAGATGCTTTCATAAGTAATAAATAAAAGGATGTAAATGAATGACTCAAATACTTAGCTGAAAAAAAAACCTAGCAAACAACAACAAAGTAGACTGAAAGAAAGCACTAAGAAGAAAATGACAAAGACAAAAGCAGAAATTAATGAAATACAGAATAGGAAACCAGTAGACTTAATTGAAAAAAATTAACAAAATAGCAAACTTAACAATAAAAAAGAGGGAAAGCACAAATAAAATAAGGAATGACAAAAAGTGAATGGAAAAAAGAATTAAAAGTCTTAAGAGGCTTTGTTTGCCCACCTCTATACAAATAAATTTGAAATCTTACATTAAATTGATAATTTTCTAAAGAAACATAGATTACCAAAATTGAGCCTAAGAGAGGGAAAAGATTTAAATGCACCAAATTTCCACAGAGGATACAGACACAATTATTATTTTTTCAAATGTTTATTTATTTTTGAGACAGAGCAAGTGAGTGGAGGAGGGACAGAGAGAGGGAGACAGAGAATCTCAAGCAGGCTCCACCCTGTAGGTGCAGAACCTGACATGAGGCTTTAACTCACGAACTATGAGATCATGACCTGAGCCAAAATCAAGAGTCGGATGCTTAACAGCCTTGAGCTACCCAGGTGCCCCTACAGAGCAATTATTAAAGATACCACACAAAAAAAGCATCAGACCCATGAGCGTCTACCAAACCCGCAATAATCAAATATTCTAGTGCTCTGTAAATTGCTCTGGAGCATGAAGATTATGGCAGGCAGAATACTGCCTCTCTTCCCACAAAAGGTGTCTGTATCTAAATCCCCAGTACCTACTGACTATGTCATATACATGGCAAAGAGGAATTAAGGTTGTAAGTAGAAATAAAATCTGCTAATCAGCTGGCCTTGAAGTAGGGAGATTATCCTGGATTATGGGAAGGGCCAACGTAATTACAAGAGTCCTTAAATGTGGAAGAGGGAGACAGGACAGTCAGCAACAGGGAGATGGGATAAAAGAAAAACTAGATCCCTATTGGCTTTGGAAATGGAAGGAAGCCATGAACCAAGGAACATGAGTGGCCTCGAGAAGCAGGCAAAGGCAACAAAACAGATTTTCCCTGAGAGCCTCCAGAAATGAATGCAGCCTGCCAATATCTCAGTTTAGGTCATTGAGACTCACTTTGGACTTTTGACCTCAAGACCTGTTAGATAGTAAATTTGTACTGTTTTAAGCCACTAAGTTTGTGATGATTACAGCAGTAAATAGAAAACTAGTATAAAATACTAATACAAAAATAAAAACTTCCTTATTCTTTTAATAAATTGACTATAACCCAATTTTGATACCTAAGCCTGATGAAGACTCTCTCAAAAAAGTAGAAGAAAAAGAAGGCTGCAGACCATTGTCACTCATGAATATTGATGCAAAAAGATTAGCTAAAATATCAGCAAACAGAATCTAATACCACATAAAGAAAATAACATACCATGACGAATTGGGATCTATTCTAGTAATTTAATGTAGTTTCTATATTAGTAAATGCATATTGATAGATCTCAGGAAACAAAATATGGTTATCTCCATAGATGTTCAAAAAGCCTTGGACAAAAATTCAATACCCATTCCAAGTAGCAGCACTCAAGAAAACAGGAATTGAAGGACACTTTCTTAATGTGTTAAAACACCTTAACATGATAAAAAATATACATATTAGTCCTAAAGCTATTATTTTACTTAAATGTGGAAACACAACAAGAATTTCCATACAAATCAGGAACAAGGCAAAAATGTGTACCTCCACGACTATTCAACACTGTCCTAATGGTATTAGCCAATGCAATTAGAGACGATAAAATAATCAGAGGCAAAATATTTGGTAAAGAAGTCAAACCGTCTGTCTTTACCGACACAACAGTATAACTGGAAAGCTCTAGAACATCGATGGTTAATGATAAAACGGACTCAAACAGTATAAGAATTCAGTAAGGTAGCAAGATACAAAATTAACAGACAAGTCAATATAGCTTTCCTATACACAAACACTATCTAGAGAAAATATGAAAGAGAAACCCCAATCTACATTGGCAACAAAGAAGATCAAATACACAGGAATAAATTTATCAAATAATATGTAAAACTTATATGAGGAAAACTTAAAATTACTCTAGGAAGACATAAAAATAGACAAGTGGAGAGAATCTCCTGTGATTGAAAGGGTGTTTCAGCATCGTAAGGATGTCAGCTCTCACTTGGTTAATTGATGCAATCCCATTAAAAATACCAACAAGCCTTTGTTTTATGGAGTTAGACACATTGGCACAAAGATTATTTGGCAAAACAAACATGCAAGGATACCCAGAAAAATACTAAAAAAAGGAAATCTGCTCCGGGGGACTAGACATATCAGACATTAAAAGATACTACAAAGCTTCTATAATTAAACCGTGTGGCACTACCATAGGACTAGACCATAGATCACAGACCAGTGGAACAGAATAGAAACCCCAGAAATAGACCTAAGGAGGTATAGAAATTTAGTGGATGATGAAGATGACATCTCAAATCATTGGGACAATGATAGACCTTTAATAAAGGAGGCTGGGTAGCCATTTTGAAAAAGATACAATTAGATCTATACCTCATGTCATACCCAAGAATAAACTTCAAATGTATCAAGGGTCTAAATTTAAAAGAAAGATCAAGCATACAAGTTCTGAAAGAAAAAAAAAAGAGTGGGTTTCTCTATAACAGTAGTGTGGGACAGTCTTTCTAACCATGATTAAATTTACAGAGGAAATAAAATAATAAGTTTGCATGAATTTTTTTATAAGTTTGAGTGGTAAAAACTACCATAGACATAGTCAAAAAACAGTAACAAACCAGAAGAAAACATTTTTGCATGTGTCACAAGGGTTAATATCCCCAGTATGCAAAGAACACTTCGAAAATGCAAAACCAAAGGCGAAAAACCCAAAAGGAAAACAGGAAGTCAATGATTTATGAAGAGTAAAAAATAGCCCTTAAACATATGCAAATTGTTCCAAGTTCCTCATAATCAGAGAAGTGCAAACTAACACAATATTGGGATACTATTTCTCATCTACTGGGTTGGTTCAAATGAAAACTATCATGGCATATGTGATTGGCAAAGCTTTGGGAAGTACTCTCCTATGGGGCTGGTTGGGAAGTACTCTCCTATGAGGCTGGTGGGAATGCAAACTGGTGCAAATATTTTATTTTTTCATTTATTTAAAAATTCTTTGATGTTTATTTCGTTTTGAGAGAGAGAGAGAGAGAGTGAGCACAAGCAGGGAAGGGACAGAGAGAGGGAGACACAGAATCTTAAGCAGACTCCAGGCTCTGAGCTGTCAGCACTGAACCTGACATGGGACTCGAACCCACAAACAATGAGATCATGACCTGAGCTGAAGTTGGATGCTTAACCAACTGAGCTACCCAGGTGCCCCATGGTGCAAATATTTTATAGGAGGACTTGGTAAAACCTAACAGAACTGCATATGTTCTTACTTTTTGACCTAGAAATTGTACATCTGGGATTTTACTTTGAAGATGCATTTCTAACAATACACTGCGTTCATTATAGCATTGTTTGTAGTTGAAAGATATTAAAAAATAAGCTAAGTGCCCATATATAGGAAAGTCATTTCATAAATTATGATACACAATGGAGTTCTATACAATTATTTTTTTATAAAAGGAATGAAAATTTATATAAATTTATTGAATGAGCTCTAGAATACATTGCTAAATGAAGAAAAAAAAAAAAACAAGGAGCAAAAGAATATCTATACTGGTAGTGTGCTCTCTTCCAGGTAAGAAAGAAAAGGAAACAAACCTGTACCTGTTCTTTTGTAACAAGAAGAATGGACCGGAAACTAATCTCACCCCTCCCAGGGCACTGATGGGAATGAAGTAGACAGAATGAGGAAAAGGAATGGGATAGGAGGAACAAAGGGAGAGTGACACTTCTCTCTAAGTATACTTTCTCACGTATTCTTTTCAAGCCATGTCAATATACCACACACTCATTAAAGCAAAGAAATAATTGAAACCAACTGGGATGCATAGGCAATTCAAAATGGAATACAAACAATGAGGCTGGTTTCTCTTTTGTTGTTTTGTTTGTTTTTTGTTTTTGTTTTTTTTTTCCAAGTGAGTAACATACCCACACTGAAGCAAAGGGAGAAGAAGAAAATATAGTAACTGGTAAACAGTATCTTGACTATATAGTAAAAGGCTAACGACAGCACTGTACAGAAGTGGGTGAACAACTGAAACTATACTAGGAAAGGGCAAAAAAAGTAAATATACTGTAGAAAATGAGAGCCACGTTTGTCCCTGTTGGGGGCAGGCCAGAATAAACTCTAGGGTGTTGGGCTGGAATTAGAAGTCTCAGAACTAACTCATGCCTTTAAATATATGTAAGTACACAGATACACACATATAGATACTTGATAAATGACTTTGATTTCATTGCAAACAAGTGAGAAAAGGATGGACTTTTTGAGGGGGGATGGTGTTCTGTTGTTGTTGTTTGTTTGTTTTGGTTTTGGTTTTTTACCAAGACATACAAAGGTACAAACAATACAGAAAAATGATAAATCTGACTCCCATTAAAACTAGAAATTTGAGGGGTACCTGGGTGGCTCAGTCGGACGCTTAGGCGTCCGACTCCGGCTCAGGTCATGACCTCACATTCATGGGTTCTAGCCCAGCATCAGGCTCTGTGCTGACAGCTCAGAGCCTGGAGCCTGCTTTGGAGTCTGTGTCTCCCTCTCTCTCTGCCCCTCCCCCAACTTGCACTCTGTCTCTCTTCAGCTCTCAAAAAATAAAATCAAACATAAAAAAAAAAACCCTTTAAAAAAACTGAGAAATTTGATTCATCAAAAGAAACTAAAAACAAAATGATAATCAAGTCGGAAGCTGAAGAAAATTATTGTAATACATATAAACCAGGAATGATTGGTATTCAGAACACATAAAACTTCCATCTGATCGGTAAGAATACGACAAATAACACAATAGAAAACAGAACAAAGAATGTGAAGAGGAAATTCAAGTGATCAATAAACATAAAGAATAGACTCCACAAATAATTACTGAATGCAAATAAAAAAATAAATATCAAAAGCAACAATTCACACCAACAGACTGACAAAAACTCAGGTCTGATAGATCTCTGTTGGTCAGCGTGCGGAATAAAGGGACCCCTCATCGTAGCTGGTAGAAAACAACCACTTCGGACAACAATGCAGCTATGTAAGAGAGCTGAAGATACATACACATTGTGACTCAGTGTTTTCACTTCCAAATATATATACCTTAGAAAGTTTTGCACATATACATAAGTTGGCATGCTCCAGAACGTTCAGTTCATTCTCAATAGTGAAAAATGAAAACAATCTTTTCATTAAATACTCGATCTCTAAATCATGGTATTCCACACAGTGGAATGCCATACAACGGAGAAAACAGATGAGTAAGATCATATCAACATAGGAACAGCTCAAAAACGTAAGTGCGTGTGTAGGATGATACACACAGTAAGATGTTTATACGATCAAAAACATGCAAAAAAGCAGTGTTACATATTTCTTATGCTATAGATATTTGTGATAAGAATATAAAAACATTTTTGGAGTTGTAGTAGCCAGCCATCAAGATGGCCCCCAATGATTCCCCCTTCTGGTATTCAGAGCGTTGTGGAGTCCTGTCCCATACTGGATCAGGGTTGGTCTCTGTCATCAACAGTACATGGCAGAAATGATGGTGAGTCACCTCCAAATTAGGATGTAAACAACTGTGGCTTCCATATTTAGCAACCCATTTTCGATTTCTCTCTGACTTGCTGCTGGTGGGGAAAAGCAAGCTGCCATATTGTGAGCGGTCCTAGGGAAAGGCCCACGTGGTGAGGACTCAAGTCTCCAGCCAGCGAGGAGCTGAGGTCTGCCAACACGTGAGTGAGTGTGGAGGAGGATTGTTAGCCCCAGTAGGACCCTGAGAAGTTTCAGACAACAGCTTGACAGCAACCTTGTGAGACAGCTGGTCTCTCTACCAGCTAAGTCTATCCTGGACACCTGACCCTCAGGAACTGTGTGAGGTAATAAATGTCTACTGTCTTAAGTCAATAGGTTTTGTGGTAATTTGTTATGCAACAAGAGTTAACACAGAGTAGGTTTCTTATTGAGAGGGAAGGTCATCAGGTCATAGGTAAAAAGAAGTCTTTGCTTTTAGCTGAAATATTTTATTATTATTTTTTTAATGTTTATTTTTGACACAGAGAGAGAGACAGAGACAGGGTGCAAGCGAAGGTGGGGCAAAGAGAGAGACACACACAGAATCTGAAGCAGGCCCCAGGTTCCGAGCTGTCAGCACAGAACCCGACGCGGGGCTCGAACTCACGGACCGCAAGATCATGACCTGAGCTGAAGTCGGACACTTCACCTACTGAGCCACCCAGGCGCCCCTGAAATATTTTATTTTTAAAATAAAATATCAAAAGCAAACATGGCAAGATGTTAACGTTTATTAAACTAAGATAACTAGCAAGCCGTTTTCATCATGAAATTCTTTGTACATTCTGAATGTCTGGAGTATTTCACATGCAGAAGAACAGTGCTTTGCAGGGTTGTATCTCAGGGGCAGCAAGATATCGCCCCTGCCGTGGTAACCTGCAGTGGGTGATCATTCTGCTGTCTTGTAACTAAATATGCAGAGTCTTTCCTGAAAGCTTTTTTTTTTTTTAAAGCTTATTTATTTTGAAAGAGAGAGAGACAGAGACAGAGAACAGGGGAGGGGCAGAGGGAGAGAGAGAATCCCAAGTAGGTTCCACACTGTCAGCATGGAGCCCGACATGGGGTTCGATCCCACAAACCATGAGATAATGACCTGAGCCGAAATCAAGAGTCGCACTCTCAGTGAACTGAGTTACCCAGACATCCCTGAAAGCTTTTATAAATCACTTACACCCTGCAGGACTAAAATACAGAACTTCAGGAGCTAATATTTTGGGGTGGGTTGTGCTATATAATTTGGGTTTCTGTTATGACAAACGAGAAACAGTATTCGATTGGAAATATTTATTTAAAAAATTGTGATGCTCATACACTTTCTAAAAGCCCTCATATTTGGATAATAAATACATCAAGAACAGGTTGTCACTATGATTTAAAGCTGAAAAATCTTATATAGGTTCTGGTGAAATTATTTAATTAAGAAGCAAATCAAAATGCTTAAGCCATAGCTATTTAACATGATTATAAAGTGCTGATTATTCAAATGAAATTAATTAGTCACAAATTCCTCAAGAACATTAAATTACTCCCCAATGGCAGAAACACTGGCAATTTTACTCTTTCATTAAATCTATGCTTGGTTATTTTCTTTTCCTGGAAATATGGACAGCAATCAGATGTTTACTAGTCAGTTTATAAAGAAAAATCAGAAACCCTTTAGTTCCACAACCAATACAGGAATGGTGAACAATAAGAAAAGCTTCTTGAGACTTAATAACTGTATGTAAAATTTAATAAAAAGGAAAAAAAAAAAGAACCTGTCATGACTGAGCTTGTCTCCAGTGCCCCCCCCCCCCCCCCCCCCCCCCCACACACTCTGGAATTAAGTAAGGATTCCAGGAGAATGGGCTTTTGGGAAGGAGGAAGCAAACCTACATTTTTGATTTACTAGAAGTTTAGTTTTTTTTTTTAATATGAAATTTATTGTCAAATTGGTATCCATACAACACCCAGTGCTCATACCAACAGGTGCCCTCCTCCATGCCCATCACCCACTTTCCCCTGTCCCCCACCCCCCCATCAACCCTCAGTTTGTTCTCAGTATTTAAGAGTCTCTTATGGTTTGCCCCTTCCCTCTCTGTAACTTTTTTCCCCCCTTCCCCTCCCCCCTAGTCTTCTGTTGAGTTTCTCAGGATCCACATATGAGTGAAAACATATGGTATCTGTCTTTCTCTGCCTGACTTATTTCACTTAGCATCACACTCTCCAGTTCCATCCACGTTGCTGCAAATGGCCAGATTTCATTCTTTCTCATGGCCAAGTAGTATTCCATTGTATATATAAACCACATCTTCTTTATCCATTTGTCAGTTGATGGACATTTAGGCTCTTTCCATCATTTGGCTATTGTTGAGAGTGCTGCTATAAACATTGAGGTACAAGTGCCCCTATGCATCAGCACTCCTGTATCCCTTGGGTCAATTCCTAGCAGTGCTATTGCTGGGTCATAGGGTAGATGTATTTTTAATTTTTTGAGGAACCTCCACACTGTTTTCCAGAGCGGCTGCACCAGTTTGCATTCCCACCAACAGTGCGAGAGGGTTCCCGTTTCTCCACATCCTCGCCAGCATCTGTAGTCCCCTGATTTGTTCATTTCAGCCACTCTGATTGGCGTGAGGTGGTATCTCAGGGTGGTTTTGATTTGTATTTCCCTGATGAGGAGTGACATTGAGCATCTTTTCATGTGCCTGTTGGCCTAGAAGTTTAGTTTAAAATACAATTTGAGCACACCTGCTTTTGGGGGGTGGCCCCGCTATTTATCCTCGCCTATTCTGTTTTGTTGTGAAGGCAAGTCCTGAGGGGAAGAAGAGAAAGCGTATCTTTCCCTGACCCCATCTTTTCCTTTTGTTCACTTTGTTCATAATCTAGGTTTACTCTGTAGAAGCAGTTCTGGAAGGCTGAGATGATATGGGGCTAACACAGGTGTTAGCAGAGAACTGAATCGATCTCCCAGTTGGGTGGCCTCAGTTTGGGGAAAATAAACCATGGAAGCCTCCTGTGGCTGTAAGGGCAATGTTAAAATGGTATCTCTTGGAAAGGAATGAAGCTGGAATCTTAAATCAAGGAGACGGCCCTTTCTTTTGTTGATCCTGTTATCCCAGAGGGCTGCGAGAAGGTTTTGAATAGGGAAAGAGACGCAAGGCTGGCGTTTGAGGTAGCTCCCTGTGGGAAGCAGTCAAGACTTGAGACGGTTAATACACTAGATAGAGGACGGATCGAGTGTCCTGGAAAGATAAATATACACGTAAGAATATGTATTTATGAGAAAAAATTGGAGAAGGATATGGCAAGGAGGGTGTATTAGTCCAGGTTCTCTGGAGGAAAAGAACCAGTACATACATGCACACAGTTATATAGATAATGTATAATATATGTGTATACTGTTACACAGTAAAAAAAAAAAAACCTGCTTTATGTACATAAAGAGATTTATTATGAGGAGTTGGTTAATGCAAATATGGAGGCTAAAATGTCTCATGATCAGCTGTCTGCTAGCTGGAGACTCGGGAGAGCTGATGGTGTGGTTCCCATCTGAGTCTGGGGGCCTGAGAACCAGGAGGGCCAACGTTTCCACTGAGTCTATGGGCAGGAAAAAGCCAGTGTCTCAGCTTGAAGGCAGTTAGGCAGAAGGAATCCTCTCTTACTCAGCCTTTTTTGGGTGAAAGGCTGTTTTGAATCAACTGATTGCACGAGGCCCACCTACTTTGGAGAGGGCGTGCTGCCTTACTTAGTCGACTCTTTCAAATGTTAACCTCATCTGGAAACATCCCCACACATACACCAGAATATTGTTTGAGCGAACATCTGGGCACTCCACGGCTTGGGAAGGTTGACACATAAAATGAGCCATCCCAGAGGGCTGCCGGTTTCCTGGTTTCAATGACTGTAGTGCCAAAATGAACCAGAAGAAACAAGGTTAGGAGAAGGGATGGCAGGAAACCGATGAGCACCATTTAGGATCTGCTGAATCGATGCTTCCAGCAACAGGTGGCAACAACACGGAGGGAGGTGGATGTACAAACCGGGAGGCTCAGGGCTGGAGTCTGGGGAGCCTTTAGCACACCCGTGCAGTAACCAGGACAGGGTTATCCAGGGGTGGAAAGAGGAACCCAGTTTAAAAAGAGAGGACGAGAAGAAATGGTAGAAAACAAGGAAAACCAGAAGAGTGTTGAATCAGAAGCTAAGGAAGTAGAGTTTCCACAGTTAAGGAGTGACCACAATGGTCAGCAAAGTGACTCAACTTAGGGGCTGAAAAATATCCTTCAGCACTGGCCACCAAGGCCCTCAACGGGGACGCCCTCAGTGAAAGCAGGGCCCACAGGGAGGAGGCAACAGACGCTGACAGCGGGTAGAAGGCAGATGGGGGGCAGGGTGTGGAGTGCAGGGGCTGTATTACAGGGAGGTGAGCCTGTTTGGAGCATGAGAGCAGCTCGGAATGAAGGAGAAGGTAAAGAAATAAGCGAGCGGGGGTGATGAATGGAGCAGGGCCCAAAGCAGTAGCTGTGGACTCTGACCAAGAGCACAGGCATGCGTCCGGGGCCAAAGGGGAGAGGAATGTAACTAGAAACAAAGGAGGGTGCCCATCCCCTGAGATGGGTGAGAAACAAACAAGGGTTCACAGAGATGTATATAGTTTCGTAGGGGAGCAGGGGTGTGAGAAATTGGGGGAGATCATGCTTAATAGTCTTATCCTCCATGACGAAGTAGAGGGCAATGTTTTCTGCTGAGAGAGAGGTGGGGCCCTCATTTAAGAACGGGGGTGGAGGCCATACAGCTAACTCCTTTCCCTTCCCACCCCCCCTAAAGTTCAGGCTTAAGTTTTTAAGTCTTTATTGGAAGGAAATACAGAGAAGTGAAAGAACAGTATCACAGACCAACTTCACAGAGGACTGGATATGTAGAAGACTAGACAGCTCTGAACGGCTCAATAATATAAATTATTCCAGAGGTTGCCCTGGCGATCTTATCATCCCTCAGTAACAGGTGTTTCTTGCTTCCTGCTTTGCAAGTGGGCCATATGCACGATTCAGCACTTTCCTACGTTTTCTGTTTGTTTTTCTGCAACTGCTGCCCCCTTGTATCTGTATTCATTTCTCTCTCTCATGTTTTATTCTTACTCACGACTTGTACTGCTTCTTGGCTTTTGCTTACGGCTTTCTCGTTTGCAGCTTCTGATTCTACTATCATCTGCTGGCTTGATTATTACATCTCAAAAACAAAGTCTTTCAGAGGGAGCCTCTGGCTGGTTCAAGCAGACATGCTCCAGTACAGAACATGTCAGGTGATGGTCAAATTTCTTGGGGCTATGGTGGGGTTTTGGTACCAAGCATAGCGACATAATCAAAAAGCACTCCAATATCACAGGTAAGTAATTTACATAGGTAGTTGTGGGCAGAAGTTGAAAGGAATAACAAATCCACGCATGTGCAGAACTAACATGGACAAGGTATGGATATTTACACACACAACACACACACAATTACTTAAGTCCTGAATAAATGAGGTCAGGCTATGTCTTATTCTTATGTAAATGACCCTATACTGTAAAGATGTCAATTTCTTGCAAATTAATCTATAAATCCAGTGCAATTAAAACTTTAATCCCAAACTTGATAGGGGGGAAATTGAATTGTTTTAACAATTCAGCTGGTAGAGAAAATGTATGAGAATAGCCATGAAAATTAATTCAAAAATAATAATGCTGAGGGAAAAATGCTTGAGATCTCTTTCTATCTGTATGTATATACATATGTATATATAGATATAAGTGTGTGTGCGTGCGTGCGTGCGTGTGTGTGTGTGTGTGTGTGTGTGTGGTGTCCTGGCCCAGATGCAGATGTGAATCAACGGAATAAAAAGATAACCAGAAACAGAGCCACGTGTCTTTTAGAACTCAATAATACAAATGGCAATTCAAATCCATGTAAATGATTGAGTAATTCAATCACTGGTGTTGAATCAATGGGCTACTTATATGGAAAAACAGAAAGGTAAATCTTCTATCTCAAATCATGTACTAAAATAAATTACACAAGGATTTAAAATCTAAACATTAAAATTAAAACTGTCAAGGTATCAGTGGCAAGTATTTAACAGTATCATTGTAACTTGGGGAAGGAGGGGCTTCCTAAGTATAAATCAGACTCATAAGACATAAAAGGAATGGTCTTAGATTTGACTACATAAAAAGCACAATCTTACATATGTTAAAAGACAGCATAACCAAGTAAAAAGAATCTATAGATTGAAGAAAATATTTGCAACACATAAGATAGGAAATGCTAATATCTCTAAAAAGGGAAAAAGAGGGGCAGAGGATGTAGACATGCCCTATCTCCTTTGAATAACAGCAAAGAGTATAAGATTTGAAATGTTAAAAAGGCATACCCATGCCTACTCTGCTGGCATATGCACCTCTAAACTACCAAACATGCTATTTCCTGGGGAGAGGGTTTACTTAACACATGACATTTTAGCCTTCATCCTGGCTATTGTTGACAAAGGGCCATCCTATGACCCTCCATTCAGTCCGTGAAAGAAAAAAGGCCAGATTTCAGATTCTAGAACAGATTATTATCTGCTCTGATTAGATAGTAAGTCTTCTCAGTGTATTAAACAAATGTCACAGTAATTACATCACACGATCTGCTCTTTCCCAGAATGCTGGGTGTTCACCATTTCATAATTTCTGTGTTGCCCAGAGATATTTTAAGGACTCAACCACAGTCGTATGTCCTTCAAATGCAAAGACCACATCCTTATTTCTTCTTTTTTGCCCCCCCCCCCCCCCCCCACCGTTTTACTGGAGTTCCTCATTCATACTTCATACATGCTGACTGCTTGCTTATAAACACATCCATTTCCAGACACAACGTTCCTTCTTCCATCTCAGACCTCTCTTTCTGAGACTGATTGTCTTATTTGGAAGTTCCTTTATTGAGAGCCAGTAGGTGGGTAAATCTTTCAGTGTTTGTCTACAAAAGTCCTTATTTTCCCCACATTTTTGAAAGACAATTTTACTGGGAGTACTATAGTAGACTGACGGGTAATTTTCCCAGGATTTTCCATTCCGTTGTCCTCTGCTCTCCATTGCTTCTAAGGAGTTAACTCTTAGCCCACGTTGCTCTGTTAGTAGATACTCCTTTTCCCCCATGATTGCTATAAAAATCTTCTGTTTGTTTTTTATGTTTAGCAATTACACCACACACTATTTAGGGAGTGAATTTCTTTTTATTTACTGCGATTCATTTTTTTCTCAGTCTGAGGATTCATGTCACTTATTAATTCTGAAAAATTCTTGGTCATTATCATTTTCAATAATGCCTCTCCCAATTCTCCCTATTCCTTCTTTGTGGAATTCTCATGACATATGTTGGCCTATTTCATTCTATTCTCCATGGCTCTTAACCTCTTTGATATTTTCCATTTCTTTATCCTGCTGGGCTACATCCTGGGTAATTTCTTCAAATCTGCAGTTCATGAATTACCTATTGCATCACTGAACTCCTCTATTAAGTTTTAGGTTTAATTGTTCTCAAGTTTGAGAATTTCTACTTGATTCTTTAATCGTTTTTGACAGTCTCTGAGTCATATTTTGGATTCCGTCTCTTCTAAAACCACATTAATATGCATGTTTTTTTGGAACACTGTTGATGACAACTTTAATATTGGAAGTCTTCTGGACGAGGGTCTGTTGTTTTGTTGTTTCTGCTGACTCTATCATGAGACTTTGTGTGTATGTGTTTTGTGATTTTTAAAAATATTGTGTGCTCCTGTTTCTGGAACTCTATCTGTGAGAATTCTTTGAGGCCTTTGCTTTTATTCAGACCCCAGGTCATTTCAAACTCAAAATCTTGGCTTACAGTTTTTAAGATTAGGCAAATAGTATAATGAGAAACATGTGGGCTGGCCAGTGGCCACAAATGATCGGGGAAAGCTTTAAAACTTTTCTTTGTACTGGCATGATCTTTAAATTTCATTTTAAAAGTATACAAAAAGCCAAACACACAGAGAAGTATGGGAAGTAATGCAACAGGTATATGGACATATAATACCAAGATCAAAGCAATGGTTTTTGTTTTACTCGTGCCACTTTTCTAATTTCAAACTGTTTCACAATTCTCTTCCTTTCTTGGAAAGATGTATCAATTCGTATCAACCAAATATAACAATTATGTTCAAAGTGATTGAAAACAAGAGCGAATACGATGATTTCACTCTTAATACATGGGAACCAAAACTAGTTTAAGAGTAGGATTAGGGGTTTGAATCCACGCTGGGAGGAAACGGTAAGCATTCGGAATAGTTGTTGAGAGAAGTTGGAGGAGATGATGAAAACAAGAGGGTTGATAAGCAACAGCCCCGTGAGCTCCACTGTGGCTGGAGGCTTACAACCATGAGCATCCATGTTGCAGTGTCCACGTATGACCGGGGTTCTGCGTGGTGAGTCTGGTAGAAGGACAAAGAGCCAGGGAACTCACAAGTAGAGTAGTTTACAGAAGTGCTTCTCAGATTTAATGCGCATATAAATCCTGGTATCTTGCTGAAATGCAGGTTCTGATTCAGCGGGTCCGGGATAGGACCTGAGGCTCCACAGTGCTGAAATTTCCCAGGCACTGCCATTCCTGCCAGTTTGGGGTCTACTCTTTCAGTAGCCGACTGGGCCCAAGTGGGCCTCTTCACCGAAGGAGAGTTACAGGAGGAGTGAGAGATGAGCACTGGGCAAGGTGAGGGGGCTTGTCGGAGTGCGATCACGGCTTAGAGCTCACGTTGTGGAGCAGTTCTGGTTTAAGTCGGAAGCTAGGGTGTAATTCCTGGAGCGGGTGGACGAAGGGTAAAGGTACGTGGAGTTGAGAAGGTCCAGGAATTAGAGGTCTGGTTGTTAGTTCTCGGTTGCACTGTCAGCCTAGGGAAAACTCCAGTGGTTACAAGGGGAGCTGGGATGGAGAAGAGGGGAACCTGCCTGCAGGTCTTTAGTTAACGGGGCTGGATGGGATGGTCGTGAGAGCATTTGAGAAGCTGGCACTAGCAAGGAGGAGCAGAGGGCAGACGTGATCTCACAACAGGGTGAACTTTGAGGTCTGCGTGGGAGCACAATGAACAGCTGGTGTGTGCACAGCTGGGAGGGCCGGTTAAGCAAAGGACGTAGGCAACATCTTTGGAAAAGGTTGACCAGTAGGAGAGTTTGTTTAAAATGGAATGGAGTCACTAGGGGGGAAGAGGCAAGTGTTAACAGTGAAGGGGTGAGTCTGCAGGAGACGCTTCGGTGCCTTGTCCACCCCCAGCTGCTGTGAGAGCTTATGTCTGTGACCTTCTTTAGCGGAGAAAGGCCATTGGCTGGGAAGAGCTGCATGGGAGGTGACACTCCTACTCCCCAAAGTAGCCTGTAACCTAACTGATGTGGGAGTATGAAAGCTCTCTGCCTCTGCACAGGTTGACTCTGTGGGGTGATTTATGCTCTAGAGGCTCTTTGTGAGTGAGACCGAGACTAGCCTTCACTGAGACCACACTCCCGTTCAGTTGCTTCCCTCTCCTTGCCCTGCTTCCCTAGTGGGTTCTTCCTGAAGAGCACGCCCTCCACAAATCACGTGCTCCTGAGTATCTGTCTCAGCTCTGCTTTGGGGAACCTGACACAAGCCAGGTAGCCCAGAAGTAGTCCTGGGAAGCAGACTCCAAGGATGGATTCTGGAGCTGAATCATCCACTAGCCACTGGCAATGGTGGACTGGAAGAGTAGCAATGGTCGCGGAATGTTACAGCACGGGTGGTGACCTGGGATAGGGTACTTGTGGAAAGCAATACAAATGCTTGTGCGCTGTCTCTGTCCTTTATGCGGCATGAAGGGAAATGGGAATTTTAAGGACTATGGAACTGGGCAGCCATGCTGAGCAGCATGGATGCTTTGAAGAGAAAATGACAGATCAAGGCAATCAGATATCAACCAAAGCAAAGTGTGAAAACCAGAAGGTCTCCTTGGCAGAACGTAAAGAATATGAAGAATCCATCAACCAGGCTCAGGACCTAGTCTAAGCATAGTAGGCATGTCCTTTAAGAGAAGAAAGATTCTCAGTTCTGGCAAGTCTTCTACACTATAGCCATATCTCTGAGCGGGAGGGAGTCGGATCTTGAGACTCAGGATGCAGATATCTGGGTAGAAGTGCTTGAAAATATAAATGCTCCCATTTCCTAAGTCCTATGGCCTGCAGAAGTGATTATCACCCCTTTGTTGGTGAAGAGTACAGCCTCCACTCCCTCTCAAATGAAGCAGGTGCCTTATTGGACCACACTTGTCTTCTTCATGATCTACCTTATCTCCCCTTTATCAACCAGACTGTTAGTCACTAGGGTCAAATCTTGGCATGACCCAATCAGAAAGTGCTGGGCCTGCTAAGGGAGGAGAGAGGTTAAAAGCCAAAGGAACTGAAGGAGCTGGCTAACCTTTCATGGCAGGAAAGGGAGAACCTGCCTGGAAACGGATGGTTATAGTTGGCTACCAGCTCACAGCAGCTTGGAAAAAGTGATGGCCCACAATGAATGAAGTAGGGACGTCAAAACTGCCATGGCAGACCATGGAGAAAGGGACAAAAAGTTAGATAAGTGGGCACGCTAGAATGGACCTTGTATATAAGATCAGAAGACCCACCCAGCTGACTGTATTCCTCAGGAGGGCCTTTTACCAAGGTGATGAGGGTTATATCAGTGTCACTGAGAAACTCAGTCGAGGCTCACTGCTGTAGACCAGGGTTGATAGCAGGAGACATTGTTATAAAACAGGACTTTCCAGTGGCGATGGGAATAAGAGGATCCCAGAATGCCTAAGGCCATGTAGCAGCACTTCACCATCGGCCAGGTTGGGATGACAGTATGACAGATGATCTGTGGGGATCTATGGAATAGAACATGGTTCCCCTAAAGGTAAGACATACGGGCATCCAACTGCTTAATATGTATAACCAAAGGAAATCTGGAATGGGGGAGCACCTATGGCTTTGACTTGGATAACTGTATTTTGTAAAAAGGGAAATACCCAGATTTTCTGAGGGACATCGGACACAAGGCCATAGTAGACACTGATACCCACTGTCCAGGTGTAAGCACTATTGTGTACCCCCTGTTAGATCAGGATCATATGGGAGTCAAGTACAATTAATAGAATTGTGACCCAGGTTCAAATAGACGTGAGTCCCCTGAATCCACAGATCTCAGCGATTATTTCCTTAATTTATAAATGTATGATCAGAATGGATGTCCTTAGCAAAAGACCCCTCATATTGGCTCCTTTGCATGTAGAGTAAGACCTATCGAAGTGACGGTCCATGGAACTGTCTAACCCGTGGTGAGATGGCAAATTATGAACACTACCGTATCCTGGCAGGAATGACAGAGGTTAATGCCATTCTCAAAGACTTAAAGAATGCAAGGCTAGTGTTCCTTATTATATTCCCCCATTTACTTTGCTAGGCTGGTCCCTGGGGTGGGGAAGGTGGATCCTGGTGAAAGACACTGTCTCACCCCAAACCTAACCACAGGAGGCTGAATATGCCTGGTGTGGTAATATTTACTAGAGCAGATGAACACAGACTCTGGTGTGCGACATGTGGCTGTTAAATTGGTAAAGGCAGTCTTCATGCCCGTCAAAGTGAAGGATCTGAAGCAATTAACCCCATACGGGATGAACAACATCACTCAGTGAAACCCTGCCCCAGGGCCATGTTAATTTTTCTGCTCACTGTCATAGTAAGGTCTGAAAGGACTTAGACCATGTGAACATGCGCAGGATTGGTCACTAAATTGACGAAATAATCTTAATCCAACGGGATGAGCAAAAAGTGGCAAGCACAGTGAAGATCTTGGGAAGACAGAAGTGCTCCAGAAGGAAGTGATAAACTCTTCAAAGACACAGAGGGCCAACACATCGATAGTGTTTCTAGTGGCCCAGTGGTCTGTGGCAAGGCAGAACATGTCTTCCCTGCTTCTAGAGAACTCAACCTAACACAAATTCATAGAAGGAATGAGGTAGTCACAGGTAAGGGGGGGGCGGGCTGGGTTTTATTTGATGGCCAAGGATTACAGGAATGAAGACAAACCATGGCTACATGTGACCGGCCTCTAGTAGCCTGACTGGATGTAGGTCCTGGACAGAGGCTGCCCCCACGGGCCTCGGTGAGGACTGCCTCACGGTGAGTGAACAGGGATCAAACATCTCATTCCATTTCTCAGGCACTGGCTTGTCATCTCCCCAGAAGTGTTTGGGTCTGGGAACTGCAGACACACAGTACACATATTTGGAGAAAATATTTCTGAACAGAGGTATTACAGTCCTTCCAGCCCCACCCGCTGACGTGGATTTCTGATGGTAGAAACCCAAGCTGATGGTATAGCTGCACAAGGAATCCCTCCTGAATTTAACGAATTTCATTTAAAAAGTGTATGTCTACCAAGCACTGTGATGGTCACAATCTTAATTCCTAACATTTCATTTTTAAATGTATGTTACAAATTGCATGGCACTTTGTAGTACTTCTTTTCATGTCATTTATTCAACAAATATTGGTGAATGCTTTCTATACATCAGGCACTATTCTAGACTAAGCTAATAGTGACTCTTGGATTTTTTTTTCCCCCCACAGCATTTTCCTATACAGATTTAAATGCCAGAGAATTGGGGTGCCTGGGTGGTTCAGTTGGATGAGTGTCTGACTCTTGATTTCAGCTCAGGTCATGATCCCAGGGTCATAGGATAGAGCCTGATAGAGCCATGCACTGGGCTTCACGTTGAGCGTGAGGCCTGCTTAAGATTCTCTCCCTTCCCCCCACCCCCACCCCCGCCCTTCTCTCCCACTCATTCACCCTCTGTCTAAAAAAAAAAAAAAAAAAAAGCCAGAGAACTGAAACATATACACCAGAAGTTATTATATATTGATTATATGTTCTCTGTGTTTCTGTTTTTGAGCGTTTGGAGAAGTTGGTACTCTTTCCTTCTTTGGATTATATGCTTCTAGATAATACAAACCATGTGATTATTCTTTAAGAAAGTCTTTCATCATGTCTGGCAGTGTTCTGTCCCCAGTGGGTGACTGAGTGACATCTTAACCATCACTGAGTATAAGTTCATGAGTTCACAAACAATTGTTATTCGTTTTACAGAGTTTGTAGAAACAAGACCCCGAACTGTCTCGGTGTAGCTGGATGTCATTTATTTCATTTCAAATCTGACAGCAAGAGAGGCAGACAAAGACTTTTTTCTTCTCTTCTCAGCTTTCTGCTGCTGAATTCTGCAGGGCACCAATTTTAAAAAGATCTGAAAGACACCATATTTTGAAAGCACGGCATGACAATGTTTCCCCTACATAATGAATATATTAATGAATTCTGACAAAAAGACTTATGTTCCTGTCTTCTTAAAACAGCCACTTAAGCAAAACAAGTAGCATCCCTGAAGGGTTTGTTAAGTTGCAGTACAGCATAGCCTAACGGACTGGTAATAAATATGGGTTTTGGGCATCCTGATTAATAATCCTGGCTCTGCCGTGCATAAATGCTATGGATTTTCTTAATAAAGCAAAAACTCAGCTGGAAGTCCTATAGGTACCTTGAGAGCGAGGACATCCCACCTTTTCCACTGGCCCCTCCCCTGGTTTTCCTCATCTCCGTTAACAGCACCACAGATCACTCACTATCCACACCAAGAACCCAGGAGACATCTCTGATTTCTCTCTTTCCCTTCACCGCCTCTCCGAAATCCAATCCACCCACACTGTCTGCTCCACCTTCAAAATATATCCAAGTTCACCTTTCGCCACCTCCTCCACTGTCATCCTGGTCCAAGCCATCAGACCTTGTACCTGGGTTCTGTTGACGGTCTCTAACCTGACTTTCCTGCCTCTGCTCCTGTCTCTCCACAATCCATTCTCCACAGAGAGGCCAGGGCGGTCTTTGAAACACATAAATCCGGTCATACAGGATCCAGGTCAAAACCTCCCAACAGCACTTACCACAGATAGATGAGCTGAGTCCTGCCTAATGCTTGAGCTTTATTTCCTTCTATCTACCCCCTTATTCCTGGCATCCCAGCCACACTTACTTGCAGTTTCTTGAACACCTTAAACCCATTACTGTCTCCAGACCTGTGCATTTCACGCTTCCTCTGGCTGGAACGTTCTTCCCTCCACATTTTCACAAGGCTGGCTCCTTCACAGCATTCAAGTCACCTCTTCCCTGATTACCCCAAAGTAACCCACCCCCAGATACCCCCAGATACCCCTTATGCCATTATCCTGGCTTTACTGTCTTTGTAGCATTCATAATTATATGAAATTACGTTATATTGTACATGTGTTTATGTCTTTCCCGCTACAATACAAGGTCATGAAGACAGAAACTCTGCTTTGGATCTCCAGAGCCTAGAATAGTGCTGTTATATTGTAAGCATTCAGTAATACTTGTTGAATGAATTCATGATATGAAAAGAATCATTACAAAGTGTTATATAACTTGTAACATACTTTTTAAAACGTAACATTAAAAATAAGATTGTAACTTTCACAGTGCTTAAAGGAGCTCTGTGTTTTAAATGCAATTGAATTCAGGAAGGATTGATTTCCCGGCTATGTGTGCTCAGCATGGTATTGACCATGTGGACAAAATCTAATGGAGACACAGCCTGAATCCCACCTTCAGCGTCATCCAAGAACTGTGGTCCTTACCCCAGGTGCCTCCTGAGTCTTGGTGACTAATTGGCTACGTGATAAGGGGAGAAAGAACTCAACATCTCACTGAGATTCTGAGCATAGCTAACAGGGAGGGCACCAGGCCCACCAGTACTAATTAGGAAGTTACCGGTTGCATGAGTACCTGTTTTGGGAGAGAGGCTAAGGCAAAAGTTTTCAAAGGTGATAGTTCCACTTGGTATCCAGGAAACAGAAATAAGATTTGCTCAAGGTCCTATCAGGTCACAAAAGGAACAACAAAGGGTCACGGCCTTGGGACTCTGCTATTCTCCAGATTGAAGTTTGCGAGGCTGGGCAGTATTCTGGGCAGCTCTAGGGATCAGTAGAGACTGCAACGTATCGAAACAATAATAAAGAGATCAGGAAGTGTGGGTTGACTGCAAGCTTGTTATCTTGCCTTCTTTCTGGCTTTGCTCACCAGCTGGCCCTAGAAAGGAGGGGTGTGCAGTTATGTTACCATCATTCATGCTTCCTCGAGCGATCCTGTGATTGTCTTATGTATGGATTTCTCTAGTTCAGTCATGAAAAGGAATAGACTTCTTTTCTTTTTTTGGTTAAAGCCATTCTGGATTCCCAAATACCAGATATCGCTGCACAGATGATACACTTAAAACCATTTTTAAGTGTACAATTCAGCACCATTAAGCGTGTTTACCTTATCGTACAGCCACCAGCATCCATCTCCAGAACTTTCTCATCTTCTCAGAATGAAACTCTGCCCCCATTAAACACTAACTCCCTATCCTCTTCTCCCACCCCCAGTCCCTACTTTCTATCTCTATGAACCTCATATATACACTTTGAGTTTTATCAATTGCTGAGCTGGGAGCCCTTAAAAGCATCACTCCATCAAGGGGAGCCTAGGTGGCTGAGTCGGCTAAGCGTCTGACTTCAGCTCAGGTCATGATTTCCTAGCTCGTGAGTTCGAGCCCCACAGAGGGTTCTGTGCTGACAGCTCAGAGCCTAGAGCCTGCTTCCAATTCTGTGTCTTCCTCCATCCCTGTGTCTCCCTCTCTCTCTGTGTATGCCTCCCTCTCTCTCTCTCTGCCCCTCCCCTGCTCGTGTTCTGTCTCTCTCTGTCTCAAAAATAAACATTAAAAAAAATTAAAAAGCATCATGGCATCAAAACTCATATAAAGTGTACACCCAAAAGTGTGAAATTTTCTGTGTGTAAAGGATTCTCCAACATATTCCTGACTTAATCAAGATTATTGCTTAATTTCCTCAGAACCAGGGTGGTCCGTCCAGAGACAATGTGAGGGGAGTTGAGGACTCTTGCCTCAGCTGGGTGTCCCCATGGTGCTGGGACTCAGCTCTGTTTTCCCAGCACTCTGCACAGATCTCCAAGACCGAAAGTGCACATGTGACAACAGGGATGAACCTGGGGGGCATTATGCTAAGTGAAATGAGCTGGACACAAAAGGATAAATACTGTGGGATTCCACTGCTTTGAGGTACCTGGAATAGTCAAATTCACAGGGACAGAGAGCAGAATGGTGGGTGCCAGGGACTAGGGGGAGGGGAAATGGGGAGTCAGTGTTTAATGGGGATAGAGTTTCTGCTGAGGAAAATGAAAAAGTGACGGATGGTGATGAAGGCTGCACAACCATATGAATGTACTTAACGCAACTGAATTGTACACTTAAAAATGGTCAAATGCTAAATTTTATTTTTATTATTTACTATATTTATATTTCACCACAATAAAAAAGATTGAAAGAACGAATTTAAAAAAAAAAACTGATGGAGGGGTGCCTGAGTGGCTGGGTCGGTTAGGTGGCCAACTCTCGATCTCGACTCAGGTCACAATCTCACCTTTCGTGAGCTTGAGCCTCGCATCGGGCTCTTGTTGATGGTGTGGAGACTGCCTGGGATTCTGTCTCTCCTTCTCTCTGCCCCCCTCTCCCCAACCCCGCTTATGCATGCTCTCTCTCTCCCTCTCTCAAAATAAATAAATAAACTTAAAAAAAAATGTATAAAAGAAAACTGATGGAAGTGTGAAGAAGGTCCCTAAAGCTCTCAAGGGTACCCTCATTCTAGGCTATTTCCCCGAAGCTGTCTGAAGGAAGGAATCAGACCTGTCTAACTTAACACTCCTGCTCACTTCATACTGTACGTTATCACAGTAGAGTCTGGTCACATCATCACCCCAGCAGAGGGCTCGAGAGGGAGGCAGCACTGGTATTGGGACACCTGCTCAGGTGTAACCAAAGCCCTTGGGGTTCCACTGAGCCTGAAACCAACTACAAATATGAATAGCCCTTTAGGAATTTCTCAAAAAGTAATGTAGTGGAACCATCTGCAGGGGCGCTGCTCCCAGCCAACCTATTTCAGCCCAATAGGGACCCCCAAATATCTGATTAGGCTCAATGCAAATGCATCTCACAAATCCATTGTTTGTCTAATACATCAGCTACTCTCCACGGTCTTATAAACCCCTAACCCTACAAACTTTGGGCTTCATGATTCCTTCCAGTAGTTTCTCTTTGTTAAAAAAAAAAAAAAAAGATTATCATTAAAACAACCTTTGTTTTCTCCTTTCTGTCAGTAAAAGGAAACTATGATTAAAACTCCGATCAATTTCAATGAGAACACAGGCATTGAGTATGTAACCGTGTCTATGAGTTTTAATAAGCTTAATTGATAGGTTGTCACTGCTATAAGAAAAAGAAGGGGGTGCATAGACGCAGGGGGCCCTTTGTAATGGCAGTTCCACTAGGAAGTACTTCTGGGAGCAAGACAACAAATGGCTTTGAGCAAGCTATATACAGCAAGACCTAAAATGTTGACCTGGCTTTTTCAGTTCAAATGGATACAAGAGCTGAGAATGTACCCATCAAAACTCCTAAACCAATGGAACCAAACTCAGATTCTACTCAGAGGTGATAATCCCATATAAGTCATTCATAAATCATGTGTCCTAAAACATTTCCCCTACTTGCACTGCCTGCAAAGGTGGCTTAATTATTTTTTCAGTTTTAAAATAAAATGATCTGCAGTGGGAAAGTCAAAATTGACTTTGATGATTATAAACAACCACCTTTGGGAAAATGTCTATTCACGTCTTCTGCCCATTTTTAATCGGATTATTCATATTTTGGGTGTTGAGTTTTATAAGTTCTTTTATATTTTGGATACTAACCCTTTATCAGATATGCTATTTGCAAATATCTTCTTCCATTCCATAGGCTGTCTTTTAGTTTTGTTGATCGTTTCCTTTGCTGTGCAGAAGCTTTTTATTTTGAGGAAGTCCTAATAGTGTATTTTGCTTTTGTTTCCCTTGCCTCAGGAGACATATCTAGTTAAGAAGTTGCTCTGGCTGATGTCAAAGAGGTTACTATCTGTGTTCTCCAGGATTTTAATCGTTTCCTGTCTCACATTTAGGTCTTTCATCCATTTTTAAATTTTTTATTATTTTTTTGAAGTTTATTTATTTTGAGAGGGAGAGAGTTGGGGGGGGGGGGCAGAGAGCGAGGTAGAGACAGAAGCCCAAGCAGGCTCTGCACTGTCAGTGCAGAGCCCAATGTGGGGCTTGAACTCACGAACTCATGACTTGAGCCAAGGTCAGACGCTTAACCAACTGAGCCACCCAGGCACCCAGGTCCGTCATCTGTTTTGAATTTATTTTTGTGTGTAGTGTTAAGAAAGTGGTCCATTTTCATTCTTTTGCATGTTGCTGTCCAGTTTTCCAAACACCACTTATTGAAGAGACATTTTCCCATCAGATATTCTTTTCTGGGTTGTTGAAGATTAATTGACTATATAGTTGTGGGTTCATTTCTGGGTTTTCTATTCTGTCCCATTGATCTATGTGTCTATTTTTGTGCCAGCACCATACTGTTTTGATCACAACAGCTTTGTAACATAACTCGAAGTCTGAAATCATGATACCCCCAGCTTTGCTTTGCTTTTTCAAGATTGCTTTGGCTATTCAGGGTCTTTTCTGGTTCCATATAAATTTTAGTTTTGCAAAATTCTATACAAATTTTCTTCTCACTCTGTGAAAAACGCTGGTGTTATTTTGATAGGGATGGCATTAAATGTGTAGGTTGCTTTGGGTAGTGTAGACACTTTAACAATACGTTTTCTTCTGATCCATGAGAATACAAGGTCTTTCCATTTCTTGGTTCCTCTTCAATTTCTTTCACCAGTGCTTTATAGTTTTCAGAGGACAGGTCTTTCACTTCTTTGTTTGGGTTTATTCCCCGGTATCTTATTATTTTTGGTGCAAGTGTGCATGGGATTGATTCCTTAACTTCTCTTTCTGCTGCTTCACTGTTGGTGTGCAGAAACGCAACAGACTTCTGTACCTTGACTTTGTACCCTCTCACTTCACTGAATTCATTTAACAGTTCTAGCAATGTTTTATAGAGGCGTTGAATGACTAAACTATACACCTGAAACGAATATGACACTGTATGTTAAGTAACTGGAATTTAAATAAACACTTAAAAAAATAAACAACGACTTCAGCTTTGTAGCTGGTTTGATAACTAGGAAGCCAAAATAAAATAAGAATTAAATTCAAGCTCTGTGTGTGTAGACGGACGCCAGACTTTGGATCCCAGAGAACAAAGATTGGTTTCAGTAATCTCTTTTCCTTGGTAGATTACCACGGAAGGGAACTAGATGTCATTTTGCTAGACTTCCATGTGTAGATATGCTGCATTTTACCAAATGCCCCTTCATGTTACCCACAAGATTAACCGAGTAAACTATAAAAAAAAAATAATGAGAAGAGAACAAAGCCAACCTTCCTGATCTTAATTTTTCCACTTGTGGTAACAGCGACTTCACAGTCACCTGTCATGATGCTACTGACTAAGGGAAATACACTGGGGCTGAGAACAGACCCGGAATGAGTTGTAACCTCCCCATCCTGGCTGTCTGCCCAACCAGCGGGTTAATTTCACATAGGCTGGTGGATTTGGGGTCAACTCATCTTGGGCGTTGTGTCCTCAGAGCCCCATGGCTGTAACTCCACAGGAGAGTATGACAAAGTTCTGTGCTCCAGTAAACGCATGCTCAGAGGGAAGTACCATGATACAGCTATGACATGTATGTGCTCTATTTCTAGGTGTGACAGACTAAGAGAGTTTCTAGTGTTTATATTGATAGCTGGAAATATCACTCACAGGATTTTAAAATGCTGACTGCCACGGATAGGCATATGCACTATATCAGTCTCAGTAAACGGTACCATCAACCACCCGGCTAAGCGATCTGAAGCCAAGCTCCTTAAACACGTCTCCTAAGCAGCCCCATAGCCAGTCCTACCCCCAGTCCTACTGACTGCTGTCGCCCAAGTATCTCCTCATGTCACCTTTCTTCTGCCTTCCACTATTACCCAGGATGTTGTCACCTTTTGGATCCTCACTCCAACAGCCCCCCACCAGGGATCTCCTTGAATTCACTCTGGCCTTTCCGTCCTCTACTCACCCTCTGCAAGAGCAATCTTCATGGGTACACAAAGCGGATGCTTACACATCCCCCCCAAAAGCTTAACCTGCTCTCTAGTGTTCTTAGGATGGAACACCACACCTTAACCTGCTCTGCCTGTCATGTCTCCATGACGCTCCTCTCTCCAGAGTCTCGTGGCCTCTTCTCCATCCATCCCTCATGCTTATGGTTCTGCCAGCCTTCTCCCATTACAGGTGCTTTGTGTTGACACTCCTGTTGTTCGGGATACTCATTCTTTTTCCTCCTCATCTACTAAAAGGACCCTTGAGTTCTCAGCTCAATCGTTACTTCCTTCGAAGTCCCTCCCTCACCTCCCATGAGAGGTCAGCTCTGCTTTTATATGCCCTCCCTATACCATGTGCCACTCCACGCACCCACTCGTTACAGTTCTGATCTTACACGTTACCTGTAAGTTCAACGGGTTTATATACAACCTGTTACCCCCTCCCCACCAAGTCCACCCCTTGTGCCTAACCATCCTGCCTAGCACATAGCAAGCTCTCAGTAAATATTTGTGGAGTGGAGAAATGAAAACTTCAAGATTCTAGGGCTTTAAGTCTTTAAGCTCTTGGAATGGAAGATCTACCAGGACACAAATGGCAAGACTTACTAATGAAAGGACTGTCCCAGGGCCCCTTCCCTTGGTGTATGGAGAGAATGGTCCTATCAGGGGACAGTGAGACTGCTTTCCATAAAGTTCTAAGCTCTGCCATGCAAGCAGGAAAAAGGTGCCGTGCCTTTTCCGTTTCCAAAATCTCTATTTAGAGTGCAGGCTTACCGGAGTTATTCTCTTTTAGGGGAGTAATTGGTCCTGTCTTCAGCCTGCCTTACAACAGTCTGGCCAGCAAGAATCCTACTTCGTCAGTTTACCAAGAACCTCTCCTACCTTTCCCACATTATTGGGGATCCCCCGCAACAACAGGCTTCTTTATAAAATGTGCTGCATGTACTCAAGTGGGGTACCCTGTTGGAGACAGCATATACCTTTCCCAGTGTAGAAAGAATGCTGGGAAAGGTTTGATCAGAAAGCTACAATAATCATGACTTCCTCTCAACTGGTGGGAGTCTTTCTTCTACTCTGGCAAGCAAAAAAATGTCTCACTTTGGTTCACGTCTGGATGGGATGGTGTTGTGAGTGTTGGCGATTCTACCACTGGCTGACCTGGCACACAGCAGCTCTGTCCTATAGTTCAGTTGCCTCTAAACTGTATGAAAGGACAAACCAGGGAAGGAAGGACTCCAGCAGTGGCAGGCAACAGGCAACCTGCACTAGAGATTTCAGTATCGGGGGACACTGGAGACCACTGCCACGTGTTTACGTGACGGGGCAGGGGGTAAAGGAATTCTCCATCTCCCCTTTTCTGAAGTGTAGGTAAGAAAAGGCCTGTAGAAGGACATAATCAAAACCCTCTTGGTTATCCTTGACATCTCTACTTTCTGCCCACTCCCTACCTGGGCACCTGGGCACCAAGGTCAGGGCAACTCAGTCATCTGTGAGTGTGGCATGGCCAGCACCCAGGGCTGCCCCACCATCCTCAGAGGACAGGGATGGGCCGAAGGAGGGGCCACAGGGACAGTGAAACCAGAAATGATCTTCTGGCTGGACTATAAAAGAACATGTGTTGGGAAGGTATTTTGATAGAAGGACCTTGCATTTCTAACAAATGTTGACTCATTTTCAGCCTGCCTTATCATGCTCCTAAAACTTTATCTCATACTGATAAACTGTAGCCTGGAAGCCAGTGTTGGCCTTATTCCCTGCTGGATGTTGCAGTCCTAAGAGCACATCTGGCATACTGTAGACACAGAAGAAACAAGTAAGGAATGCACGAATGTAACTGGGATTGGGATTAAACTCTGGCCCTAACACTAGTGTTACAAACTGATATAGTGGTCCCCCCAATGGTGTTTTGAAAACTACAGCTAGATGTCTCTAGGCCACCAGCCCTGCTTCAGCAGGAGCTAGAACCTGTTCTCAGCTGGAAATAACTACGGTTAAATGGCTTAAATTAAGACAGGTTGGACACAGCAGCAGGGCTAGGAGTGTTGCTGGCTGGGGTCCAACACTGGGGCTGCCATGTTTGAATGATTTCCAGACTGAGAAGATGAGGCCGTGTCTTGTGCAGGCCTTGGCTGCCTGAGGTATGTGTCCCTGGAGCGATGTCAGCAGCTGTGGCTGGACAGGCGTCATGTACCCGAGCTGTTGTCCCGACGGAGATAAGAGAAAAACCATATAGAACATGACACTTTGCAATCACAAGTGGCAGAGGCCGTTAGTTTAATCCTGGGGCTCTCAAGGGACCTAGACTATTAATGGACATGGGAATCCAGACTACAGTTTGGACTGAGCTCTTGCCATTGACTGTTTGGATTCCCTCTCGGTGGGCTGAAACGGTACCCAGAGTGCGAATGCACATGCAAATTCTGCATCCCAAGCAGACCTTGGGTTACAAAAAGCTGGTACTTTTGTTGAGTGTGGACATAAATCATGGTTACTTCAGAGATTTCAGATGGTATCAGGAGTCTGATGAACACAGGATTTCCACTGGGCTTGGATAAGGAAATGGACGCCATCGTTACTCTATTTTGTTATTTAAAAAAAAAAAAAAGTCTCTTCCATTGGAAGAGATGATTCTTCGTTTAGCTGACATTTTCCCCTGCTGTCTAGGTCTCATAAAATATGTTCATGCAAAGAGATGCTTTATAAATACACAAAGGGTTTTTTTTTTCTCTTTCTTTGGGAATTTTGCTGTAGTGCACTATAGAAAGTATTCATTAGCTTCAAAGCAATTTTCAAAATGCAACCCCAACTCCAGGTTTAATTATATACAATATAGGTCAACTTATTTTAAATGGGCCCCAAAGTGGCTGTCCCTGAACTACTTTGAATGTTCTGCACAAGTTTCCCTATGACTGAGAAAAAGCGGACAGTTAGAAATTAACAAACGCTTCCTCTTTGCAAGTGGCTGGGGGAGGGAAGCCGTCCTTCAGCAAAGGCCATGCCCGAGGCTGCCCTCCCGCTCTGTTCCACGCACAGACCTTCTCGTGGGCTCTACAGCCGCAGGGGCCACACCGCTTCTGAGTCCTGAAAGAGGGGACGAAAGATAGCAGGCCTGATGTGGCAGGAGTACAAAGCTGAATTGCCCAGAATGAGAAATCTTCTTTCTCCTGACATACTTTTTATTCAAGTTGGAAGACGTTTTTCCACGTGTATGAAAATTTGAAAAGGGCCTTGGTTCTGTACGGCTGTCCATTCCCTCCCACTGCAGGGCCCCCACGTTAGGTTACACGGTCGCCCCCAGCAGCCCCCCGATAGCAGGGATCGTGCAGAAATAGACATCGTCTCCTTCAGGTCCTCTTGTCTATTTTAAAGCATCATTTCTGCTAACTGTCTAAAGCCTTGCATGAGGGAAAAAAAAACATTTAAATATATACACACACTTTACTTTCAGGTCATTTGAACTCCTGTTGGCCATTTGCAGTGAGTGATCTATCGTTTCACGAGACCAGAAGCCAGTGAGATAGAAAGCTGACAATTCAAAGAATGCCCGTCTCATCCTCAAAGACTGCTCTAAGTGCCGGACTCCGTGACCCAGAAGCATCTAAACGCACACACTGCAAACCACAGCCAGCTGGTCACCCCACCGCTTCCTGCCTCAGCCCTGTGCTTATTCTCTCTTCTCTTGCTCACCTTGCTGCATCACTTTCTTCTCTGCCACCTGTCCTTCAGCCTGTCGGGGGTCTCCCACGTGGGCCTCGCTTCTTCCAGGAAGCTGCCCCACTCGTTTCCAGCAGGCCCCAATGCTTGATAATTCATCACACACTGACTTACGTTTTCTCACTGTCATGTGTTCACGCAACGTCACAGATGAGGCCAGCTCTCTGAGGGAAGGCTCTGGGTCTTAGGCGAAAGAAGAGTCTGTTTGGGTCCAGACAGTGAATGCCTACAGCAGGGGCTGGGTCGCTTCCTCGCAAAGTGAGTCAGTCAGACAAAATGTCCCAGCCAGGGGTCTTAAGAGTGCCAGTTCTATTAAGCCTACTTGACACCTTCGCCTGATGTCTCAGAAGAACCTCAAACTCTCCATGTCTAGCGGCCCAATTCGTGAACCTCGGCAGAGTATGCTCATCTCTTCGTTTTTACTTCAGTAAGCGGTACCCCCGTTCACCTGGCTCCCCAGACAGACACCTAGACCTCGTCCTGGCAGCCGCTTTTTCTGTACCCCTATTCCAACACATCACCACCTCCTACTCAACTTCCTCCTAAATATCTCTCCAACCAACCATCCATAGACTTCTGTCACCACACCCGCCATGCTGGACCCAGGCACTACCATGCGGTCCCATTTGGATTACTTCCATAACCTCCTGTTTGGTCTCCCCGCCCATCTGTTCTTGGAATATGAGTCTTCTCAGATCACTCTCTAGGCAGAGACTTCCTCTTACTCTTAGATAAGGACAGGATCTCCATCACCACTTAGGATCTGCGTGGTGTGGCCTGTCAACCACTTTCCCAGCCTAGCGCTCGACTGGCCTCCCCTGGCCTCCTTCTACTCTATGGACCTGCCGTGTCCCCTCCCCTCCATGGTGATTTTTTTCGTGCAGCCACACTCCCCTCCGACCGCACCCCAATCTGCTGGCAATATTATTCCCTGACCTCCTTTTTCGATCTCAGGCCACATCCCTGACCCCCCAGACTACGCCACAGCCTCCCCTGCTGCTTTTTATATTTATTTTTCTGGCAACTTGATCATTCCTTCTGCCGGAATCTGAGCTCTAGGACGACACAGACCATGTCCGTTTTGTGCCCTATCGTATTCCCAGTACTGAGCGCAGTTCCGGTCCAGAGCAAGCACTTGATGGTTATTGTTTGAATAAACAGTCATTGTCACCAAGTGTTGAGGCCACTTTTACGTGTATCGTTATGGTCTCAGTCCATCCTCGTAAGAGCCTCCTTTTACGGATGAAGAAACGGAAAGAGAGAGGGGTTCTGTGAGTCTTCCAGGCCACAGTGCTGTTAAGGAGCAGAGCTGAGTCAGGTTTTCTGATCCCCAATTTTCCTCACCCTATTGTACTAAGTATCATTCCAAATGTAAACTACTGGGAGGCAGCAGAATGCAGTGATGAACCAGGCTTTACCGTTCCAGCCGCCTTGCTTCAGATCTCAGCCCTTCTCTGATTTACTTGTGTGACTTCGGGCAAAGCAACTCACCGCTCAGTAATGACAGGGCCCACTGCAGGGTTGCCGGAAGAATTAAATGGGACTAGGTGCGGGGGGCCTGCACCCAAGTGCCTGGCACATGATAAGCTCCCACGACGTTAGCCAACGACAGTGATGGGGAAACAGAACAGGAGTCCCTCTTAGTGCCGATGCCTGTAAGTAATTCCTATATTCCGGCAGGTTATTTTCTATGCTGTAACTTGCCCTCTGCTGTAAGTACTGTAGCCTCTGATTCCATAGTATCAACCCCCTTCTTTTCATTGCATTAGAAATCGCAGCTGCTTTACTGGCCGTGGTTGCAAACTTTCCCCTCACTCCTGTCTAGTCTAGTTTATGTGCTCCAGATTTTTTTTCCGGGCATAGAGCTTCTCCTCTTCCTCCAGCACCACCTGCATCTGGGCAGAAGCCCAGAAATCTGCCCCTTCAGGACCCTCGCGATAGTTTCCCAGCAGCAGCAGAAAGGTTTCCAGCCAGCTGCAGGTTCTAATTTGGGTTGTGCTACCTCTTTCTTCCCTCGCCAAGTTCAATCCTCCTAAAATCAAGGTAGATGTTCCTAGAAGGGAATGCGAGAGCAGCTCTCCCCTGCAGCATGGGATTTATTCTGTAGCAGCCTAAGCTGACCTCCGTGTTTTCTTTGCTGATAAAGGCAGAGCGCCCCACAAGCCCATCTCGGATGCATTCCTTCTAGCAGAACAATTTAAAGTATTACAAGTAGAGGTTGATGATGTCACCAACACAATATACTCACTGGTTATGCCAGATCTAAACCCACGGAGAGATGAGTGTGTGTAGACTGTTAGAGTTCTGGGATCTCATCTGGAGCTCGGGACAAAGAAACACTAATGCCATCATTCTTTCCTGTTTTTTCAGTTGTAACAGTTTTTTTAAAAAGGTATGTTACAGATATGAACTTCAAAAATTCAAAAGTATTAAAAAGAAGTTCCTTACTCTCTTAATCTCTATCCTTGAGCCCCCATTTTTCCCAAGCATTGGGAAATGTAATTTACTTGCTTTTAGGTGAGAGCTAATCCCATCATTTCTCAAGGTAGGTTTACATAAATCACTTTCTAGTTTAACCCCCACCCCACCCCCCACCCCCACCTCTGCCCCGTGCGTTTTTCTCTTCTCCCCTCCACCCTGGATTGATCCCAGGGGACTCATGTCACTGATCATGGTAGGAGCGAGGGCTTGGTGGCTTCTGCTTCTCCTCCCATCTACGTCCTGGGCTGGCAGCCTTTGAGTGATGACTCTTCTGGAAGGATCCTGGGAGTGTCAGCTTTCACATCATACCCGCTGCTGAGTAAAACCATACCCGAAGGGCTGTGGTCCCTGGCTTTGTCCTCATGACATCCCAGGAGGACTGTGCCCTCTGGGGGTTGGATTCACACAGGTCCCCTGCTCCATCTTGTATTGGTGGTGTTTTCTACCCTCTGAAGCTTGCAGGAGACTCGCTCTGCCCCTTAGCACTCTTCGGCAACCTCTGCTCCTCCTCCCTCCATCCACTGTGGCTTGAGAGAAGTCCGTCAAGTTTGTAACTGCCAGGAGTCCAAGTGGGCTGAACAAGATAAGGGTCCCCACCCCTCTGCGATCCTCCAAATTATGGTGGGGGTTCCACTTATTTAAGTCCCTCCTCTAGGACTAAACCCGAGGCAGGTGCAAACAGACTAAGGCTGAATCTTGAGATTCTTTTGGAACATTCTTTCCCCTTTCCAGCTCGGCTCCTCTAAGGAAGAATGGGAGTCTACACATTAATTTCTACCCAGATTAACTTACTCTGTCAAATCTTTTTTTTTTTTATTTTTTTTTTTTTTTTTTTGTCTCTCAGGGTTTTCAAGGTGAAGTTGAGAGTCCGAGTCCTCACTGAGCTCTGTGGCATGCTATGGGGAGGGTGCCTGTGTGCCTGGATGCCCAAATCAGAGGGAACAAATGCTTTGACTATAATTCACCACAAATTAACACTTCACACAGTGTCCTACTGCAGAGGCGACCTATTCCCATAAAGAAGTGAAAATTCACCCCACCAAACACGAAATAGATTTGCCTTCCCTGCAAGTTTCAAATGAGTAAGACCCAAAGGACCATAGGAAAGTGATCACATGAGTTGTCACCTTTTTCTGCTTTAACAAAATTTATTTTAAAAATCAACACAGGGTAATGCTGACTGGGTTATGTGTACATGTGTGGCTTTTTTGTGTATGGTTCTATATGGCGTAAAACATTTATAGATTTATGTAACTACCACCACAACCAGAACACAGAAGTTTCATTACTCAAAAAAAAAAGAAAAAAAAAAAAGAAAAAAAAAATCCATTCACAACAACTCCCCACCCCCGACACACACACACACCTGACCCTTGGCTACTACTAATCTACCTTCTATCACTATAGCTTTATCTTTTGGAAAGTATCACATACATGGAATCACAGAGTATGTAATTTTTTGAGACGAGCTTAGTTCACTCAGCAGAATGCCTCTGAGAATCACCCAAGCTGTCCCATGTATCAATAGCTTATTCCTTTTTAATATCTGTGTGGTCTATGAGAATATCCCCTCTCTTCATTCCTGGTGCTGGTAAGTTTCTTTCTTTTCTTTCTCTCTCTTTCTTTCTTTCTTTCTTTCTTTCTTTCTTTTTCTTTTCTCTTCCTTCCTTCCTTCCTTCCCCCCTCTTTTCTTTCTTTCTTTCTTCTCTTCCCTTTCTTTCTCTTTTCTTCTCTTTCTTTCTCTTTTCTTTTCTTCTCTTCCCTTTCTTTTTCTTTCTTTCTCTTTTCTTCTCTTCCTTTTCTTTCTCTTTCTTCCTTCCTTCCTTCCTTCCTTCCTTCCTTCCTTCCCCCCACCTCTTTTCTTTCTTCTCGTCTCTTTCCTTTCTTTTTCTCCCTTCCTTTCTTTCTTTTCTTTCTTTCTTTTCCTCTTTCTTTCTTTCTTTCTTTCTTCCTTTCTTTCTTTCTATCTTACAACAGGTTTATCCATTTTATTGACTGTTTCAAGGAATCAGTTTGGGATTTCACTGATTCTCTCTTAATTTTTCTATTTTTAATTTCATTGATTTCTCTTCCTACCTTTATTATTTCATTTGCTTGAAGTATGTTTGTGTAATAATTATGCTATATGCTATAAGTATACATTGTTTTCATTCAGTCTTCAGGTGGAAGCTTAGATTACTGATTTGTGACCTTTTTTCTCTTCTGAGAACTTAATGCTACAAATATCACTCTAAGCACTATGTTAGCCATGTTCCACAAATTTCTGAATTTTGTGTTATTTTCCTTCAATTTAAAATACTTTCTAATTTCCCTTGAGACTTCTCTTTGATCTATGGACTATTCAGAAGTATGTTAATTTCCAAATGTTTTAAAATTCTGTTATCTTTCTCACACTGATTTTTGTCTAATTGCATCAAGGTCAGACAACATACTTTGTATCATTCCAATTATTTTTAATCTGTTCATTTTATGATCCAGAATATGGTCTATCTTGGCAATGTTCCATTTTTGTCCACTTGAAAAGAATGTGTATTTTGCTATTGTTGAGTGGAGTATTGTTTCTGTTTGTTCCTTCTGTTTTGGTTCTCCTTTCTCTGCCTTCCTGCCTTCTTTAGGGTTATTTGAACATATTTAGTGCTCCATTTTAATTAAAAAAATTTTTTAAATGTCTTTATTTTGAGAGAGAGACACAGAGTGCGAGCAGGGGGAGGGGCAGAGAGAGAGGGAGACACAGAATCGGAAGCAGGCTCCAGGCTCTGAGCTGTCAGCACAGAGCCCGATGCGGGGCTCGAACCCATGAACTGTGAGATGACCTGAGCTCAAGTCAGACGCTCAACCGACTGAGCCACCCAGGTGCCCCTTTGTTAATTTTTTTATTGCATTTTTGGCCACATCTTGCATAATTTTTCAGTTGTTGATTTGGAAACTACAATATACAAATTTAACTTCTCACAGACTAATTAAAAGCAGTATTTTACTACCATGAGTGGAATGAAGAAATCATACTGCCACATAGAAACTTCTGCCCAATGTCCTCTGTGTAGTAATCTTGTGAACCACATCTCCCTGTGCTGAAAACCCCGTTAGACAACATTATAATTTTGGCTTCCAGCTTTTGCTGTATTTTGAGGCACTCACTAGGAAAAGTATGGTCCATTATACACCCAGATATTTATTATTTCTGTTGCCCCTCATTCCTGTTACTCTAATTCCTTCTGGAACTTGGAGGGGTGTCATCTCTCATCTGTCTGGAGAACTTCCTTTAACCGTTCTCTTAGACCAGGTCTGCGGACAAAGGATTCTTTTGGTTTTCCTTCATCTGAGATTTTCTTTCACCTTTATTTCTAAAGGATCATCTCACTGGGTATAAAATCCTAAGTTGACGGTTGTTTCTTCCCGTACTTTGAAAATGTTCCACTGTCTTGCGGCCTCCATGGTTTATGATGGCAAATATGCAGACATCTGAATTGTCCCTTACAGGTAATGTGAAATTTTCCTCTGAGTGCTTTCATTATTTTTTTCTTTATCTCTAGTTTTCAGCAATTTGATTATGGTATATATGGGCATGGATTTCTTTGGGCTTATTCTGTTTGAAGTTCACTGAGCTTCTAGAATCTGTAGGTTTATGTCTTTCACCGATTTGGGAAGTTTGGGGCCATTATTTCTTCAAATACTTTCTTCTGCACACACTATCTCCTCTTCTTCTGGGATTCCTGTGATGGAAATATTAGGCCTTTTAATATTGTCTCACAGGCCCCCAAGTCTGTTCTTTTGTTTTGTTTTGAATCGATTTTCTTTCTCTTGTTCAGATTGGGTAATTTCTATTGATCTATCTTCAATTTCACTGAGTCTTTCCTCTGTTTTCTCTCTTTACTGAGTTTCTTATCTTGGTTCTTCTATTTTTAAGTTCTAAAGTTTCCATTTAATTCTTCTTTCCATCTCCTATTTCTTTGATAAGACTGCCTATCTTTCCGTTAATTTTATGAGGACTTGGCTTTACTTCTTGGAGCATTTTAGAAATGGTTGAATTTAATGTCTGCCAGTTAAATCCAATATATGTGTCATCCTGACTTGACTGCCTATTTGTTGACTTTTCTCAGACATGTTGACATTTTCCTGGTTTCTTTTATGCTAATCTTCGATGGTGTCCTGGGGACTTTGGGTACTATAATGTAGGACTCTGGGTCCTGTTTGGACCCTATGGAGACTCGTCGGCAGGCAAGTGGACAAGTAAAGTCCGGGCTACTCGTCCCATCCGGCCTTCTGTGGGCCGTGCCTCTAGCGTCACTTTAGTTTGCGAAGACTTTGAAGTGCTGTGAGGATCTGCCCCACGTGTACACCAACAATGGCCAGTCGGGCGCTTGGGTAGTGGCCTATCCTGAGTGCATTTCTCAGAGTCGATGTCTGCCTTTAAGGTGACACTCACAAATGCAGCTGAGGGGTGAGCCCAGGGGTTTATAAACCAATGTTAAAGGGTCATTTTCTTTCCCAAGTCCCTACCTCTTCCCAACCCCTCCCATTCCTTCAGTTCCCTGGGGCTCCCCCTTTTCATCCTGTGGCCAGAGAGCTGGGACCTTGGTTATCCCACTCTGCTGTGCACCTCTCACCCTGCGCTCATATCTGTGGCTAAACGACAGACACACAGGGCAGAAGAGCAATCCGGGTTTGCCTCACCCTCTTGGAATACAACTCCTCCAAGCAGAGAGGAAAGCTCCCCTCCCTCGGGGTCTGGCTGTGGCAGGCTTCTGTCACCACCATTGCTGCAGGCGAGACCACAAGCCACGTACAGATTGGGGGTAGGAGAAAATGAGGTTAAAAAAAAAAAGATTTACTTATCCCTCTCTGAGCGCAAGGAGTTCCGTATCTCACTTCTCATGGAACCTTCTGGGCTCATGTCCAGGTCTCCTTCCAGGTCTGCACTGAGGGTAGGCCAGGGAGCACTGGAGGGAAGAGCTTGGCAACCCACCACCAGTTCTGTGATACTTCGAATTCTGGTCTTCGTTCCAACCTGCCTGCTACGTCTTGCTTTTCAGGGTCCTCAAATAGCTTCGTGCATTCTGCTCAGCTCCTATGGCTGCATCAGTGGGAGAGAGGGGGCGGGGTCTGTTTTCTCCATCTCATCCAGAAGCAGAATTCAGTTTTGAATCTTCTGGATCCCCTGCTTAGGTTCTGCATTGGGTCTTCAGGTAAGAAACGGTCATTCTGAAGAGTTGCTCATTGTCAAAAGTAGAACTAAAGACCTGAACAAGAAAAAAACTCTGACCATACAAAGAAGAAAAAATTCTGAATATCTCAGGTCTGAAAAATTGCTCAGGCCTTTCCTTTTGTGAGGGAGGAAATAGAGCATCTTGTGGTTTTCACTTAACAGCCATCTGAATCTGTTTCATGGCTTGCCTTGGGCATGGTGGACAGCCTTCCAGTGGATGGGTATTTGTCTCCAGGGGTGAAGCATAGCACTGACCCTCGGGCCAACCTCGTAACTTAATTTAGGGCAGTAAGACACCAGAAAGGTACTAGTGTTCCTTCACTCGTAGTGCCGGATCGCTGAATGAAGCGTACCTTATCACTGCAGCCACGGACCACTGTTCTCCATTGATTCATCTCAGCATGAAATCAAGATGCTGTTTTGCGCTGAGATTTTGTTCTGTTGGCAGTGCTCGTCATACAGGGATAAGGAAAATCAAGGCAGAAACGCTCTCACCGCTGCCTGCGAAAAGCTTATGTGTTAATACTCCAGTGGTATTCCGGAGAATTGTCACTGTCCACGCAGCCCTGGTCAGAGGCAGGGGCCGCAATAAATGTCCCACTATAAATGTCCTCCTGCTATGATGCTGACAGATAAGACTCCCCTCTGTGTCATTCTGACCACCGTAAATCAATTTCACGTCTTTGTCAATAAAATATCATGGTTAAAACAGTGCAAGGTGCACTGGGATTGGAGGCGGGAGACCTGCACGAAGTCTTAATTCTACTGCTTACCAGCCATCAGACCCTAAGCCCAGAAACAACTTCTCTTCCTCTGTTTCTTTATCCGGAAAGTGGGAATGCTCTCCTGAGCTCTCCTGCCTGTCTTCCTGCAATGCTAAGAGGATGAAATGAGGTGACATGGGATATCTGACTGGGATTTTCTTAAGGGAACACCCTGTGTCATAGCCACTCTATGATTTTGAGACTTACCGGGTGCTCCTTAAATATTTCATACATGAAATGATACACAAAACATTATGTGATCCAAGCAACCTGAGTTATCTATAAGATGGGCATCGAAACACCTGCATCGAAAGGTTAATGTGAGAATTAAATGAAACAATGCACGTAAAAATTGTAAAGGGCACAGCAGCACCCGGGGCACATGAGATGTTTATAATTCTTCCTCTCCACCGCCCCCCCCCAAATCCTGGAGGCTTTTTAGGAGATTTCTGAGATTAAAGCAACAAGGTTCTCAGGACTGCAACAGCTGAGCATTACCTGAATGTAAAAGTCACTGGACCCAAACAGAGTCAGCCTAAAATGCCAACGACTACTTTAATGGTTTACACGTCTTTGGAGAACTGACCTCTTTATCATTATGTAGCGTTCCTATCTCCAAGAAACTTCCTTGTTCTGGAGTCTCTGTCTCAAATTAATACAGCTCTTCTTTATTTCTCTTGATTAGGGTTAGCGCGGTATATCTTTACCTTTAATCTGGGTCTTTATATTTAAACTGGGTTTCTTGTGAGGGGGTGGGACCTCGGCGGGCCAGTGGCCATCCCACACTCCTGCTGACTCTGTGCAAGCTCCTCAGAACTGGGAGGGGGGGGTCAAGTGCTTCCACACTGGTCTCAGGGACACCTGTCATGCCTGGTCACACACCGGAAGGGCCCTCCATGCTGCCCAGCAGTCCCCTGTGGCTTGGGCCCCCTGAAAGTCCTTCTGCCCCACCAGCTCAACCCCAACTCTGCACTCCATGACCCACCCATCTCTACACTCTTACGGGGGGCCCCTCACCACTGGAAAAGCAGAGACAGACGGCACAGGGCACCCCTATCTTAGCTCCCTGCCATTAAATTCACAAACAGAAAAAAAAAAAAAAAGAAAAGAAAAAAAAATAAATTGGGTTTCTTGTGGACAACATATAGTTAAGTTTTAAAACATCATTTTTTTAAACTATCTTTCTTTTTAAAAAATGTTTATTTCTGAGAGAGAGAGAGAGAGAGTAGGGGAGGGGCAGAGAGAGGGAGACACAGAATCTGAAGCAAGCTCCAGGCTCTGAGCTGTCAGCACCGAGCCCAACGTGGGGCTTGAACTCGGTCAACTGCGAGATCGTGACCTGAGCTGAAGTCAGACGCTTAACCTACTGAGCCACCCAGGCGCCCTATCTCTGTCTTTTAATTGGTGTATTTAGACCACTCACTTTTAATGTGATTATTGATAGGCCTGGATTAGTATCTACGATCTTTGTAACTTTTCTATTAATTGCATTCTTTCTTCGGCCTCTGTGTTGTTTATAACGTAAATCTATCATTCTGTCTCTGTGTTTCTTTTAAACTCAGCCAAAAATTAGGGAGATGCGATTGAAGGAAAACGTGAGCAGTTACATCACCCCCCGTCTATTTTGTTAGCACAGTACTTAGGGTAAGTCTTTGTTTTCAAGAGAACATTGTTACCCGATAAAGTCTCAATGCTTTTGAGTTTTCAATGTTCCTCTTTCTGTTCCTGGTAGAGCGGAAGTGATGGGCTTTCTCTCTCTCTGGGTACTGAATGACAGATACAGTGTGTGTGACTCTTAGGTTTCTGAGATGCGTAATTGCTTTCATGAATTATAGGCAAACTGCTTGCGGTGTATAACATGAATCCTTTTCTTGCTGTCTTAGCGATCGGATTGGCAGGAATCAAATGAAAAATAACAGCTGCTGTGTGCTTTTAAGTTCAAACCTAGTCTCAATTAAGTTTGTGGAATGGGCAGGCCTGTAGTTCACGTGTTAGAACCGCGGGAGGAGAGCAGTATTTGCTTTTTGAGACATCGTCTGGGATGTAACGTAGTGTGGGGCACGCGCCCTCCTCTCCAGGCACAGAGTTTCACTTCCGGACGATGTCCTGTAGATGTCACCATTGCCACTTCTCACAGGGGAAAGTGCCAGGTTCCTGGGTGGAATGAAGAAACACGTCCGACCGCTACACCATTGGATCCTTGAGAAACCAGGACGACCTGTGTCCAGACTCTTCTCTGAAACGGCCAAACTCATTCTGTATCACTTTCACCCTCAGGCTGGCACCTGCTGTTATAAATCACTCTCCCCTTTCAGAAATTCCTCCCTCATTTGGCTTCTGTGAGGGGATTCTCCTGTTTTCCCACCACGTCTTCTCTTTCCTTTCTCTCCTTTTCCTCTGGCCCCACAGCAGCTGTCTTCTTTGCCCCTCTGTACACAGTCTCCTGCCTCTCTCATCCCCTGTGTCACTTCCGTATAAATGGCTCCCACGTTTTCTAGCGCTTCCTTTTTCTCTCCTGACATCGAAACCCATGTTTCCCTCCCTAAGAAGACCCCAGCATCAGAAAGCAGAATCTTGAAAATCAACCAAGGGGGTGAGGCGAGGGCTATGCTGGGTGTGGACGGACGCTGCAGGGAACAGCATCAGCACAGGCGGAATGGTAGTAACCCATAAACTGAGTTGATTTAGGAGAAGCAGAGATTCAGAGCCACAGGTAACTATAAAAACAGAAGCTCCCCCGACCTGAAATTCCTGAGATTGTGGGAGAGACCTAGGATGTTCCCGAAATGTGGAATGGAGTTCTGGACAAGTTCTTCTCAATTTCAAAGGGACAGGTGATATTAGTCTGCAAAGTATACTTTTTGGGGGAAAATGCCCATCCCTACAGGTCCAATGGACCTGGATCCTAAGGGTTCACTGATACACAAAGTGTGCAGTTCCAAAGACACATGAAAAGACAACCTGTGGCCCCTTTAAACGTGTCTGAGCCCCAAACACACATGCGTCTGAAGTTGTTAACACTTAACACGTCACGGTTCTGTGATTCTTGTTTGTGTTATCAGGGCTGGGGTGGGGGGTTGTCACTCATCCTCTGGAGCATCTCGTCCTAGTTAAAGCCTCACGAGCCCCCACCCCGGAACTGGCTCACCACCTTGGTCCTCGGTCCTCTACCTCCCCTCTCCTTCCCACCAAGACTTCTGGTCCTTCTTCTGGCCCTTCTCACCTCTTGCCTGGATTATTAGTTACACCAGCAGAGCCTCCTAACTGTTTTCTCTGCCTGGAATTTTCTTTATACCGTCCATCCCTTATGCTGCTACCATAATGATCTTCCTAAAATGCAGCTTCAAACGCTTCAGTACCCTATCCAGGAGGCCCAGGGCCTCCCGACTGCCTCAAAGAGAGTCCCCAAACCCTTCCTCCTCATGGCGGTCATCATCAGTCCCACACTCCAAGCTTTAGGCAAAGGAGACTCACCCCTTTCCACAGAACCGTCTTGTCCTTTCCCAAGGCTGTGCCTCCCGCGGCACAGGATCTCTCCACCTCTGCCTGATGAAATCTTATTGCTGTCGGAGGCCACTTCGCAAGCATCCGTCCTCTCCGAAGGGCCCCGGTGACCCCGGCTGGAGGAAGACCCTCAGTGCCACACGGCACCCTGCACATCGTGGTTGGAACGAGTGTGTCGCCTCAGGAGTGGGAAGTCAGGGTGTGAGCCTTAGTTTTGAAATGCTCCAGTTAACAAGCAGGTGTTGGTTTCAATGGAACGGTTAGGGTGGACAGCGACGTGCCCCTGGGAGCAGACATAATTAATTCAGACTGTACGTGTGTTGAGAAGGAGGCAGGGTGGGAGCCGTGGAGGGAGGCTCTCAGCATAACTCACTCCAGGAAACAAACGTCTTATTCAAGTCTGTGCTCTCCCTCTCTCGTGGGAGAGACCTAGGTGGAAAGGCGCAAAACGACCCATCATGGCACTCGCCCCCTTTCAGGAAGCAGATGCCAAAAGGGGGGCGAGGCGAGGGCTCAGCCTCATTAAGCAGCTTTCTCTCTCCGTCTCTCTGTGCTGACCCTGTCCCTGAGAAGCTACAGGAGACAGTGATATCCTGACACATTCGCTCATGCCTCAAATGTTCCATAGAAGTTGCTTACTTAATGGGGCGCCTGGGTGGCGCAGTCGGTTAAGCGTCCGACTTCAGCCAGGTCACGATCTCGCGGTCCGTGAGTTCGAGCCCCGCGTCAGGCTCTGGGCTGATGGCTCGGAGCCTGGAGCCTGCTTCCGATTCTGTGTCTCCCTCTCTCTCTGCCCCTCCCCCGTTCATGCTCTGTCTCTCTCTGTCCCAAAAATAAATTAAAAACGTTGAAAAAAAAAAATTAAAAAAAAAAGAAGTTGCTTACTTAAAAATGATTTTCCCGAAGAGAAGGCGGATTTGAAGGGGCACATGCACCCCAATGTTTACAGCGGCGCTACCAGCAATAGCCAAACTATGGAAGAAGCTCAAATGTCCATCGACTGACGAATAGATAAGGAAGACTGGTATACACATACAAGGGAGTATTCCTCAGCCATCAGAAGGAATGAAGTCGTGCCATTTGCAACAACGTGGATGGAACTCGAGTGCATTACGATAAGCAAAATAGTCAGAGAAAGATAGATATAGGATTTCACTCCTATGTGGAATCTGAGAAACACAACAGATGAACATAGGGGAAAGGAAGGAAAAAGAAGACAAAAACAGAGACAAAAACCACCAGGGAGGGAAACCATAAGAGACTCTTACTGTTTGTTTATTTTTGAGAGAGACAGAGAGACAGACAGAGCATGAGCAGCGGAAGGGCAGAGAGAGAGGGAGACACAGAATGTGAAACAGGCTTCAGGCTCTGAGCTGTCAGCACAGAGCCCGACGCGGGGCTCGAACCCAGGAACCGTGAGATCATGACCTGGGCCGAAGTCGGACGCTTAACCAACTGAGCCACTCAGGTGCCCCCATAAGAGACTCTTAAATACAGAGAACAAACTGAGGGCCGCTTGCAGGGGTTGGTTGGGGGGGATGGGGTACATGGGTGATGGGCATTAAGGAGGGCTCCTGTGGGGATGAGCACTGGGTGTTATATGCAAGTGATGAATCACTAAATTCTACTCCTGAAACCATTATTACGCCATATGTTAACTAACTTGGATTTAAATTAAAAAATAAATTAAACATGAAAACATAAAACATAAACAAAACACCTCCTGTTTTCTAGACTGTGATTGTCGCCTAGCGACAGATGAACATAGGGGAAAGGAAGGACGCACTTAACGTGCATCACCCATCACCCGAGGAAGGGCTGAGGATGTTCTGGTATTCAAATTATGCCTCACAGAGTTAGAGGGACTCAGTGAAATCCCAGATCCCGGAGCACGAGAGCCCCTTCACGCCAGTCTTGTCTCCGAAGTGGCACCATCAATGTCCCCGTTTGCTAGAAAAGCCAAGGTCTGGGAGAGTGAACAAACTCGTCTCTCGGAGGAAAGAGGGTCTGGTGGGGAGGCGGCCATACCTCCCATCTCCCCACTGCTGCTTCTTGAAAGTTATCATTGCTTCAACTCCCTTTTACTTGGAGGGGAGTTTGCAGCAATTCATTTATTTTAAAATCAACTTCCAGTGACTCTGAAACAGAGACTTCCTTATCTGTCGGAGGGCGTGGGTCTAAATAGGACAAGTCGCCTGGTCTTGCTCTGTGCCACCTTCCCTACGCTGGCTGCCTCCCTGGCCTGGAGGAAAACTGCACTACATTCTGCATCTTAACATATTATAGAAGCAAGCGCTTTTACTAAAAAGCTTTTAACTGGCCGCCAACCAGGGTCTGGGGAAAGCCTGAGGGCTTCCTTTCAAAAGCAGCAAATGAAACTCCTCTTTCTTCTTCCTTGGCATCCATCTGTATTCAAAAGAGGGATCATCTAATTTTAAAACAAACTATTTGTGACAAAGTGTTAAGAGAGGGGAGTTGAATGGGGGCGATTTCTACCTTTGTTAAATATCTCTTCCTATTCTTTTATTATGAAAGTTATATTATCATCAGTGAAGATGGCTCTTATCAGGAACCAGTACTGGGGATCTTCCAGAAAAGTTGAGAAGGCTTTGCAATTTTAAGTTTTCTTTTCTTTTCTTTTTCTTTTTTTTTAACGTTTATTTATTTTTGAGACAGAGAGAGACAGAGCATGAATGGGGGAGGGTCAGAGAGAGGGAGACACAGAATCTGAAACAGGCTCCGGGCTCTGAGCTGTCAGCACAGGGGCCCGATGCGGGGCTCGAACCCACGGACCGCGAGATCGTGACCTGAGCCGAAGTCGGCACTCAACCGACTGAGCCACCCAGGCGCCCCTTAAGTTTTATTTTCTACATACCTCAATGCTGTCCATTACTGACACCCTAGGCCCCCGGGGTTCTTATGACTTCAAAGAGCTGCTTGGCATGGTTGGGGGTAAGGGGGGATTTCTACCTGTTGATATTGGGAATATTTTGGTATTTGGGGGTTATGCTAAAACTGTCTTAGGCTAGAGCCTTAAGAGAAAAAGCAAACACTCGCTGTAGTCCCAGCAAGGTACTGTGACCACGTTTACTTTTGTGACATATAACTTTCTTCCAGAACAGCAATCACTGCTCTCAATTCACTACATCACCAACATTTCCCACTAGATTAGAGGCAGAAGAACTGTCAGAAGAGCTCACATTTTCTCTAAGCCCTTAGTTACTCAAGGCAAAATTAAGGGGAGAGATGATAGTCACAGGCGTTGTTTATAAGGTGGGGAGGGAGGGCACAAAACACTATTTAAATGGCCATTTCTTTAGGATTTAAGGAGCAACGAAGCTTGCTGTTTTCTGTTTTCGATCAGGTGTAATTCCTGCTCTGAGAGCTCCACTCGATGGAAAAGTCCCTGAAATACAAAATCCCCGGGCTGGTGGACACGATGGCTTCTCTACTGCTTTTGGAGCTCTAGGGCAGACGGTTATCCTGATGAATCCCTGAGTTTAAAATCTGAGCGCAATAAGTGGCTAGATCAAGAAAGCATTTACTTCACAGAGCGATTCGACCTCTGTCTTTTCTCTCTCCTCTCCTTTAGCACACACCCTACTCTGACCAAACAACAAAGCCAAGCGCTCTGACGCAAGAAGTTGAATCTGGGTCGTCCTCACCGTGAGGAGGCTCCGACTGTTACAGAGGGATCACTGTACTTTTAGAAACAGCTACCAAGTGCCCAGGTCTCTATCCACAAATCATTAATATACCAAGAGCTTAAAGAGAGGCAAGAGGACGCCGCTTGGCGGACAACAGACTTTGAGCGTCCCCTTCCCGCGGGTGCGTATGCTCTCCCTTCCCCTTTACTCATCCAGAATCCCGCCTCTGTCCAGTGTGGCTCCTCCAAGTCTCAGACCATTCCCTTCCCACTCAAAGAACTGGGCTTTCACCTGAGCACATACCACTTTTTTATGGCAACAGGTTAAATATTACCTTAGACGGTTTTCTGTTAACATCTGTACATGTGTTAACTTTTTGACAATTGTTTTACTTTCTGTTTTGTCCAATTCTGTATTTTTTCTCCTTAACGACATTAAAGTACCTTGAGGGTTAGAGGGCAGAGGGAGAGGTGATGCATCATCTTGTGGAAAAACATGGGTGTTGAATATGGACTAACCTGTTTTTGTATCATGGCTCCATCCGTCTCTAATTATGCTGTCTTTAGAAGGGCTATACAGTCTCCCTAGGCTCAGTTTCTTCAACTGTCATGTGAAAATAATATCTATACCAGGTAAGGGTGTTGTGAGGCTTACAAGAATATCTATTTATAAATAAATACATATACTATACATATAATTATATATATTCTCTATTTTACATAGAATATATTACATACATATTTTAGATAGAATATATTATACATACTATTATATATATGGTATATACTATTCTACACACACACACACACACACACACACACAATATATATCTAAAGTGCCTAGGACATCGCAGATGGTCAATAAGCAGGAATGATACCGTTATGAAGAGTTCTGCCTGTTACTTTTTTGAAATCTCTATAGAAACTTTCTTTTTTTTTAATCAGAAATGTTTTTAATGGAATGAAAATTAAAACAGAGCATCTCAAAATTTGTGGGTTTTGCTGATACAATTCCTGAAGGGGATTTATAGCTCTACATGGCTTCTAGCAGGAGGAAGAAAATGTTAAAATCAATGATAAAAACTTTCTCCTCAAAAAACAAAAAATCCAATTAAACAAAAAAAATTGTAAGGACCTAAATAATAAGGATAAGAGTAAATACCGATGAAATAGAAAACAATCAATGGAGAAAATCAATGAAGATATAAGTTACTTCTTTGAAAAGATTAGTAAAGTTGATAAGCCTGTGGCCAGACTGATCACGAAAATTAGACCAAAGTCACACATTACAAATACTGTGATGTGTGATTTTGGTCTAATTTTCTTCATGCGGAGAGGCTGCGTTGATAAAAATCTTCCACTCATGTAAGTGACTTGAAAAGTTGAAGTTGCAATATATAAACTATATTGAAAAATGTGTACCCTTAACTAACAACAAAAACATAGAAGAGTGAATATGATGTGGGAAACAAAGGCAGAAGGAAATGGCGGATAAAATTAAATTTCCTTATAACCTGCAGCCCATTGACAAATACTTGAGTCAGGCAGAGCAAAACGTTTCTCCAGGAACTCCCTACCATTTTAATGCTAATACTTTGCTACAGGGAAAAACCACTTTAGCTTGACAATAGCTAGGCCTCCAGTATCCTGAGTGCGTCTTCTTTAGCAAATGAAAATCTCACCGGAAACTTCCCCTGGACTTGACCTACCCCAGCTCCATAGTATATAACCAGTCTCTGCTCTTGGTTCCGGGCAGCTCTTCCTGCCCACGGGTCCTGTCCCCGCACTTTAATGAAATTACCTTTTTGCACCAAAGACGTCTTCAAGGATTCGTTCTTGGCCATTGGCTCTGGACCCCGCGAACGACATTATCACCCCCCACAACCTCATTAAATATAGCAAAATGTTAATAAGTATTAAATATAGATGATGGGTGTTTGGATGTTACACTTTCTACATGTTTGTTTTTAAAATTTTTGTGTGATAGAAGGTCAAATAGTAAAAGCAATATATATATATATATTATATACACACATATGTATATATACATATATACATATACATATATACACATATATACATACGTATATGTGTGTGTGTGTATATATATATATATATATATATATATATATAGGAAAAAAGGAGGCGGATGCATTATTAATGTTTAATAGGCTTATATAGTACACAAATGTTTGGTGATGATTTTCAAGTCTTTTGTATCTATTTAATAAAAAATTAAAAAAAATTAAAAACCATCGTGTACTATCACATTCATAGAGCTAATGATAAAAATGACACAAATCAATATGAAAAATATTGAACAAATGTAATAAATCTTTAGTAAACATAAGATGAAAATAAATACACTCTCAGATATAAATTGTATAAAACTTGCTGCTATAGAGCAAGGCACACTACTTAATACGGGACCCATGTCCGGACTGTTTCCCGGATTGGCCGCCAGGGGATGCTAAAGAGTAATATTCCCCGGAACAAGACAAAGATAAAAAAAAATCATTCAACTCGACTCTAAAAAGTTCAGAGTCATGCTCATTTCGACACCACCCGGAGGCCTGGGACCACAGATTTCAGCAGGTCTGTTTGTCCTGTGGTGAGGACCATGCCTTGCCACAGGGGTGGAGCTCTCTGGAACCAGCACAAGTGAGAGGCTGATGTTAGCACCTCAATGTGGCATCTTGGAATCCCTGGACACTGGGCTCAGGCTGTGTCACAGCTGACAGTTTTCACAACTGCTCTCCCGGGAGCTGTAAAGCATGGGGCAGCAATGGAAGATTCTTATCTAGGCTTCTAATTCCTTTTTTTCTGGTGACTTCCCATACACTGAGACTTACTTCCAATACATACTTAACAGCATCAGCACATTCTGGGAAAAATATGGAGTAGCAGCTGAATAGCTAGCCTAGAAAATTATTTCTAGCCTTAAAGTACACCCCAGGCCACACTCTTTATGTACATATATAATGCAATAAGGGTGGTTTACACTGTGTTTTAACTCTGTATGCCTCGTCTATTCATACGTTCATCCTGCTTGAGAGTAAAATATTTGAGGGCAGGGCTTTGTCAGATCTCCTCGTACTCAAAAAGAATGTCTTTTTTTTTTTTTTTTTTTTTTTCTTTCCAGGGCACCTAGGTGGCTCAGTTGGTTAAGCGTCCAACTTCTACTCAGGTCATGATCTCACGGTTCATGAGATCGAGCCCCACATGGGGCTCTGTGTTCACAGCTCAGAGCCTGGAGCCTGTTTCTGATTCTGTGTCTCTCTCTCTCTCTGCCCCTCCCTGCCTCGTGCTCTGTCTCTCTCAAAAATAAATAAGTGTTAAATTTTTTTTTAAAAAAAGAATGTTTTTCTTCAATAATTGTTTGAAGTACTTTAACCCATTAATTTAATACATTCTCACAACAACCTTGCGAAGCACTATTATTAATCCTATTTAAAAATTGCTTTTAACGTTTATTCATCTCTGAGAGACAGAGCATGAGCGGGAAAGGGGCAGAGAGAGGGAGACACAGAATCTGAAGCAGGCTCCAGGCTCTGAGCTGTCAGTACAGAGCCCGACGCGGGGCTTGAACTCATGAGCTGCGAGATCATGACCTGAGCTGAAGTTGGACGCTCAACCGACTGAGTCACCTAGGCGCCCCAATCATTAACCCTATTTAAAACTGAGAAAACCAAGACTCAAGGATGATTGGTCAGAGGGGACTAGCGGAGACCAAGCAAGGGCTGGGATGTTACTCTTTGCGGTGATGGGACAAGGCTCAGAGAGGGGCAGCTACTTGCTCAAGGTCTTGTTCATAAATGGAGGCAAAGAGGGGCTGACTCCTGCTGGCCCTGTACCCTCGCCACGCTTTGCAGGTGGATATGCTCCAGTGTAGAAACCACATGTGTGTCAAGGTCCAAGAAACACGGTAGAGTCTTCTAACCAGACAAGAAAAGAGATACCGCCTTTTCACGCTGGCTCTAGGGGTCACACGCTTCACAGCTGGCACGATCTGCTCTGAACATTCCCACGCATAACAACGCGCTGGCCTCCCACGAGAGTGACACGGAGCATCTCAGGATCACCAGACCGTGTGACAGAGGGCTCCATCACTGGAGACTACCTGATGGCCGTGCTTCTATTTCCCCGGGTGCCCCACCCCACATCACACCTCCTGGTCTAATCTGGTTGTTACTGGCAAACTCTCCAATCAACTGTCCTTGGGACACATGGTAGCCTGTGTGAAAGCCACTTATGCTCACTTACAGACTTTTTTTTTTTTTTTTTTTAAACATGCTCATTTTTAGTTCTGGGGTTTATCTGGAGAGAGAACTGAGATCAGAAAGACAGAAAAGCACACAATGTGTGGGAGGTGAAATGCCACGGTCGTTTGCGAGGCCTGTCTGGAGCTGCTGGTTGTGATTTACTGAAAAGAAAATGAAATTCATGTCGGTCATCCGTCTTGCTGAAATGTCACGCCGAGTGCAACTCGAGTAGTAGGGAGGTCTGAAGGAGGTGCCTACAAATCACCTGCTAGACCTTTTTGGTCTCTGATTTAAGAGCCATGTGTATGCTGCAGACAAACAAAACTCTTGGTCCGTGGGCCAACGGGGAATATGCTGGGGGCACAGAAATACATAACTCCAGGGAACCAACCCTTGATTTCTGCACAGGAACTAACTCCCTTCTCTGCCACAATGCCATGAATGGGGTCCAAGCGTCCCAAATCGGAAACACAGCACATATTACCAAAATGTCGTATCAACGTCTGTTGCCATGCCTACCCATAGGAAACCTTTATCAAGGATTTGTTATGGGATGAGCATCCGGTGATGTATGGACTAGGTGAATCATTACATTGTACCCCTGAAACTAATATCACACCGTATGTTAACTGCAGTGGAATTAAAATGAAAAACAAACAAACAAACAAAAAGATTTGTTATGACACTGGATGATGGATGGGAAGGGTGATCCAAGAAGGGCGCAGTAACCACGTAAATGTTATCAGAACCTCGGTGAATAACTCTGTGTTCCTCTCTTTATTAAAGATTTGCCAGTCAGTGCAAAAACGCACCTCTAGCTGAAGAACAACAACAACGACAAAAACCCATGCCACTCTTTCTCTAATAAGGAAACTGCTCAGTATTTACAACGGTGAGTCAGGCCTCTTTGGCACCTCAAAACTGTGGAGGTAATTTTAATTCTCACAGGGTCGGGTCTACAGTTACTTGAGTGGTTCACGGTTGACATCGAGAGCAGCAGACCAGAAAGGAAGGTATAAAATACAAATGGGTCATTCGTTGTCAACGTTTTGGTGGGCAAAGAGGCTGAAACTTGAGAAAACTGCCATCTGTTTTTCTTGTCTTTCCTTACACCAACAAATTGGTAATAGGCTCTTTCTGCTGAAAGCGTTAAGGGAAGCAGGAAACACCAACAACAAAAGACGGCTCAGACTGGTACACTAGGGGCACGTCGTGTAGGATATCCTCAAAAGCCGGAGTCCTTCACGCTTTTGCGTGCAGAAGACAAACAAAACCAGTGGGCATGGGGCTACTTCACGTTCTTTGGATTTTCTTCTTTAAATTGGCCATGGCCAGGCATTTAGTTAGTTCATCTTCTTATCTAGAGAGCATTTAGATAGCATTTGTACTTCCTCCCATTTATAGGTACCTGAAGGTCCATATGAGAAACTCAAAATGCCCTGTGCGTTCTTAAAATGCAGACTCAATGTTTGAACCTTGAAGGTGAATGTTCATTTCCCCCCCCCCCCCAAACGTGGCTTGGCCACTTCTTGCTGGAGCACAAATGCATTGAAATCAGATACCAGGCTCCCTCTAACCTCTGTTCCATGCCGAGAGGTGGGAAAGCTTAGCTACACGATGGCTAATAACAGACTCAGTGTCTGGATGGCCCCAGGAGCCTCTGGACAACTTATGCGCTGAGAAGAAGCCAGACCCTTTTTGCATTTTCAGGAAGGCCAAGGGAGCAGAGAGGACGCCCTCCACCCCATGCTGCTCTGTGAACACTGGGCTTGGCCGTGACTCCACGGGCCGGATGCCCCCAGGCCTGGCACACTGAATTTCCCATCAAGGGCCAAAGTGGAACAGCGCTGTGGCCCTGCCTCCCTCTTATCTGAAACGTGCAGAAATTTCAGAATTCGGCCATTTCATCCCTAAAATGCAAACAATCTCCCATTCTCTTCAAAGCACTCCCCTTCAAAATGTTCCTTTAGGTCATTTTCTATCTCTTTTACATAACTTTCCCTTTTGAAATCAAGGTTACTAAATCACTCTTCCCAGACTGATTTCTTTCACACCTAAAAAAAAAAGTATCCGCTTGGCTCCCAGAGCATTAGATGCTGCTGCTGGAGACTGTGCAGGATCTTCTGAAAATCGAACGAAATCTCTAACCCCAGACCCAAACTTAAACGCGCACATATACCCACCCACACACCCACACACCCACACCCACACACACACACACACCCCGATCACCACTACCGCCCTCCCCTCCAGCAAGAAGCCCCTGGACATTCACCAGACGTGGCCTCACCTTTCTGGAGAAATACTGGGTAGACACGGCAAGGGCCTGGAAGCCGCACACGGCCCTCCGCAGCTCCGCCTGGACCAGGACCAGCTGCCTGGCCTGCTGCTGGCACCTGTCTTTCAGCCGCTGCACCAGCTGCCGCTCGGCTTCGCGCACCTGCAGGTCCGGCTTGGGGGAAAAGCCATTTCGGGGAGCCGCTGTCCTCTGTTTGGGGTATCCTGCAGGGGAAAAACAGTCACTTGTGGAAGAACATCCACCCCCCAGCGTGACAACAGCTCTTCGGTGCCGAAGGATTTCATTAAGGGCAAGTGGCCGAGAGGGCACCGCTCACGGTTTGTCATTTCAGGCGCTGAAAGGGAAAAAAAAAAAACCGGACGGGGACTTAAAACATTTGCTCTGTTTACGAGGTTCTCAGTGCAGAGTTTCATCTCAGGAAAAGAATGACAGACAACATTGCCAGATTCCTTCCAGCTCCCTGCATTTCTTCTAGGTTTGCTTAGAGAGACTGATGAAGGGTTTTTTCTTTTCTTTTTTTTTTTTTTCTTCAAGGGATTACTCTGTGAAAATGTCTCATGGGAAATAAATCAGTCAATCTAGGTTGAACTCAGAGTTATAAGCTGGCACCCTTCTAATTGGGCATCCAGGAGCAATGCCTACATGCCCCTTCTTTCCCTTACTGTGGTTGCTCTCTTTGGTGGCAGGGTCAATGACCTCTGCTCCAGGGATTTCTGGCTTTAAATTCCTATGGCATCAATGTTCCCCAAAATACTCCCCCCATGTGACCACTCATGCCACCTCCAGAGCTAAAAGGTCCAGTCCAAGCCACCAGAACCTTTCAGCTTTTTTTTCTTTAATTTTTTTTTTAACGTTTATTTATTTTTGAGACAGAGAGAGACAGAGCATGAACGGGGGAGGGTCAGAGAGAGGGAGACACAGAATCTGAAACAGGCTCCAGGCTCTGAGCCGTCAGCCCAGAGCCCGACGCGGGGCTCGAACCCACGGACAGTGAGATCGTGACCTGAGCCGAAGTCGGACGCTTAACCGACTGAGCCACCCAGGCGCCCCAGCACCTCTCAGCTTTTAACGCAAAGCCCTTCTTCTTTTACTTCTTCTTCTTCTTCTTTTTTCTTACTTCTTTGACTGCACAACAGCCAGAATGATCTTTGTGACTACAAAACAGCTCTTGACCTGCATGGACCCCTCTCTGCGGTGGTGCTCCACTGTGGTATAAAAAAAGTGCTCATTTCTTCCCCTGGCCCACAAACCCTCCGAGATCCCGCTCCTGGATCCAGGCAAACACTATGTGTGGGGAGGCCACTGAAGAAGGAACCAGAAACTCCACCTGGAGCTGGGAACGGGGTGGGGGAGGCTTTCAGGACAATAACTATTAGGTTGACGCTTCGGGGAGTAAAGGCAAGGCTCCAGGGAAGGGCTCAGAGACAGGCACTGCATCATGGTCTAGACCCAAGGGTAAGCGGGTGTCTTCCTCAGAACCCCCATGCTTCCTGGGTGAGCTGCAGACCAGCATGGCGGTGGTGGACGGTGGGCCTGGGTCCCCTAAGCACATTCTTCCCTCTGCTCGGGGAGAGAACGTGACACAGACCCTGAGCACACAATCGTGAATAAGCTTCAACATTTCAAAAGTTCTTTCGTCTCCCCCCTCCCCTCCAAAATATCAGGGAGTAACACAGAAGACACATCAGAAAACGGTCGTCTCCTCAGTCCCCACTACACTGAGGCACAGCAGGTAACAGGCTTACTCTACTGAACACCCAAGTGGCCTCATCTTTCAAGGGGAAAAGACGGTTAACTGATCTAAATGCTTCTGATTGTTGATGTAATGGTAACCACGCTAATTTTAATGAAATCTTCCCCTTAAGAAATCATCTGAGATCACAATGCAACCTCACATACATCTTAGACTATTATGGCTTAATGGAGTAGTAGAACGTGAAATTAATGCTCCCTTAAAACGATCTTTATGACAGTGCTGTACAGAATAATCCAGGAAAGTCACTTGCTTGTTGGAGGCACATCAATCTTAATATGTGCTTAATCCTAACATTCTCAGTACTGATAACAAAAGAAAAATAATTACTAACAACACGTGGGAGGTTTTACTGCTGCCTGAATTAAACTCTAAGACACAGCCTAAGACCCAGGGTAGATTTTTTTCATGATGACTGTTTACCATTTTATTGGTGTGGACGGTGATTTTATTGAAAAAAATTGTTTTCGTGTTTATTTATTTTTGAGAGACAGATAGACAGAGAGTGAGCAGGGGAGGGGCAGAGGGAGAGGGAGACACAGAATCCGAAGCAGGCTCCAGACTCTGAGCTGTCAGCACAGAGCGGGATGCGGGGCTCAAACTCACGAACTGTGAGATCACGACCCGAGTCGAAGTCGGACACTCAGCTGACTGAGCCACCCAGGCGCCCCACGTGTGGCTGGTTGATTTTCTAAAACCCTCCAGTGTTTCATGGGACCACCAAACTGATGTTCTGAGCCCAGACAGAGGTTCCCCTAAGAACATCAGCACCTGGGATCAACACACAAGTGTGAAATCTGTGGCTTTCAGACGCCCAACTACTTTATGGAACCAATCTTCCTTTGGGATTCTTGGTCAGCTGTCCATCTGGCACCCAACAAAAACCAGTATTGTTTCTTGGGCTGTAGTTTCTATTAAGTATGTCGATAGTTAGCTCCCTGAAGTATTGTTCTGTCGCGTACTTTCCCGTCCACCCACGTGTCACACCGTCCCCAGGACCGTGCGTGAGGACAGCCGCACGGGCTCATCTACCATCTTGGAAACGGAGAGCTTATGTCGAAATGAAATGACTGCACGCAGCCAGCATCGCCTGTCTCGCAAAAAAACAAAAAACAAAAAACAAAAGAAAAACGACTGAGGGTTCTGTTTGCTTCTACTATCTTCTTCTAAAAGCCAGCACGTAATGGAGCTAAAATACCAATCGGCTTAGGAAGTAAGGGTTGGTAAGGGAGCATGAGGGAAAACTTCCGGAAGGCAGTGATCACGTGTTGCTCATGGAGAACACGCTTGGCACTGACAGGAGGTGTGCTGAGGTGCCTCACTTCTGACCTCTTACACCCGTGTTTTTCTGGAGGAGCCAGAGAAATGCTTTAAATGGGGGAGGGGGGGCATGCCATGTCCCCTGAGGACACCTCCAGGTGCCGGAAGGCTTTGTTATCACCTCCTTCCCTACTCCTTGCAGTATTTATATATAGCTTCTACGGTGGTCAGAGCTTCCAAGCAGGCAGATATGCCACTGGCCTCTCTCCGCAGTCAGGCGGAGCCTCGTAGGTGTGTTCGGCCTCTTTCCCCCAAAATCTGTCTCCTACCATAGCCTTCCGATTTCCACTCCATTGAACTAGGAAGCTGATTAATGAATAAAGACTTTCAAATGAGGCTTATTGATGGTTTTGGAGTCTTTAAATGAAGTGGAAAAGAGAGTAGCAATAACCAGTCTTTTAAGGAGTGCCCCTTATACACTTCCCAACTGTTAGTGAGCCTTATCCCCAAGGCCACTCTTCCATACAAAGTCTGTGAACAGAAAAACTAGACCAGTGTCTTGCCACGACCTACAGACAGAGATGATTTCACATGTACACTTCGTGTCGTATGTTTTGTGGGGATCCAAAATGTCTGACAGCTTTTACTGAGCACCTACTCTGTGAGGGACATAGGCAAAGTCCAGCGGGGAGGGCAAAGGAATGAGGCCCCGTCTGTGACGTGAGGCAATCCATTGTCCAGGGGCCCAGCCTGGATTTCAAGCTTCTGAGTCCTTGTCCAGGCCTCCTACCACTTCAGCAAGCCGCTGGCCCACTCCACAGCATCTCTGACAGATCTCACAGGTTTGGGGCACATTCTAAATCCAGAACACTCTCCCATTATCGTAATCTTGCCCCAATCACAATTTCTTTTCAGCCACCTAAGGGCCGGACAGAATCTGTGATCATCCCAGTGACATCTGGCAGCTCAGGGGAAAAAGCCAGTAACCTTCTATTCTCACAAAGGTGAATGCAAGCCGCTTGCGTGCAAAGGCAGAGCACTGGGGAGAATGCAGCCCTTAAAAATGGAAAGAGAATATTAAAAATTCATCCGCAGCCATCCGCTCACTATCTAGAGGATTCTAATGGATGGAAAAGCTTGGTTTAATTTTAAAGCTGGAAGCTTAACTGACGTGATAAACAGTACAGCACTGGAATCTGTGTATTTACAACATCAGAGAAGGCCCATGGCCTTAATCCCTGTAAATAAGAAGGACAGGACACAGCTTAGATAGATAGCCTTCTGACTTAGGGAAAAGCACTTCATGAGTTTGGCCAACATCCTAGCAGAAAGGAAATCTGTTTCTTGCACACTGGCACCAGCAGGACCCCCTAGGTAGCACATCTGCCCAGTTCTTTGTGGTCTTGGATAGGCATTATGTTCCTGAAGCAGATCTAAATTTATTCCAGAAAATTCTGCCACATAACACAGTATTTTCCGACTTAGTCCTGGCACTTGCTGGCCTGAGGTTGGCTAAGGGCGGGGAAGGTGAAGAACAAATGACAGGAGGGTGGTAGGACATTTCCTTCGAGCCAGTCCTGAGCACGGGTGAGGGCAGGAATTACTAAACTGGGTACCGACCTGCTATGCTCTAGAAAGGAGAGGTTTCCATCTCCCATTCCAAGGAAGGAGTGGATTCTTTTCTATATTGATGGATAAGTGAACAACAACAAAAAAATCCCCAGAAGTTATAATCAGGGTTTCTAAAGCCAACTATAAAAATTTGTTACTATAATCCCTTCTTCTAGACAAAATAAAGAGTGACATAAAAATATTCTCATCTTCGGGAAATTTCTTAGTACTTATAAGAGGTATAGGTAGCAAGGTAAATCTGAACTTCTTTCTCCAAGGGTGAAAATATCATGGTTTAATAGTACTATAGCAATTGCTAAATTTTGATATTCAAAAATGTAACTACTTTCGGCCAAGATGGAGTGAGAAGGATCAGACTTACCTTCTGATCTAAAACAAACCCAAAAAACTCAGCCCAAATATATAAGACAATGGTTTTTAAGACGTCAACATTAGGCAATGAAGTACGGGGATCCTGAGCCAGAAAGCAAAGGAGGTGATCCCTATAATTGCCTCAGCCTATTTCCTGGAATGACTTTCCAGGCTGTGGTATGAGTCAGGGAGCCCATGTGGGGCCTGGTGGTTACCCCAAGTTGAGAGAACGGAGCTGGGGGTTCAGGGAGCTGAGGGCTCAGAGGTCACAAGGCAGATTTAGCAGAGAGAACGTCACTCCACAGAGAGAGCACTCTGGACACGCACAGAGGGTCCCCTCGAGTCTTTGGCCAAGTTCTGATCATTGCATGCCTGGGAAGAGAGGGTCCAAGACCAGGGAAAGAATTCCCCAAATGACTGCAGGAAACGAGTCCTCAGAGCTCATGGAGGCTCAGAATTTGTTCCTGTTCCCATCAGCCAGAATGGAAAACCTTGTAATTCAGGGGGCAATGGATAGTATACCCAAAAGGGTCTTGGCTGTAATACAGTAAAATTAGCTCTGGACTGATCACTAGTTGGGACCGGCATAACAAAGCCAACAACCAAGCCCCAAAATAACTGAACTCTTTGCAAGTAACATAGTTTTATTTAAGAACAAAGCTTAAGAATATTCATAGGAATTAAAAATCCACTACCCAACAAGGAAAAATTTACAATGTCTGGCATCTAAAAAAACTCTCAGGCACGGAAATAAGCAGGGACATATAACCCATAAGGAGGAGAAACGCAATGAAGTGAGGCCCACAAGAAATGATGCAGATGATTAACAGTTATTTGTGACTGCATTCCATATGTTCAAGAAGCGAGTGGAACGACTGAATATGTCAAGTAGAAACAAAGCGATTTAGGAAAAAAAAGGCCTAAATAAAAATTCTTGAGATTGGAAACTCAAATGTCTGAAGACAAAAAATACACAGAATGGGATTAAGAGTAGATTTAGACATGACATAAGGAAAGATTGTAACATGAATGTTCATAGCAGCATTATCACAGCAGCCCCAACACTGGATACAACCCAAATGTCCATCAATTGATGAATGTAAATTATCGAATGTGATATATCCATGTACTGGAATATTATTCAGCGGAAACTAAGAATAAAATACCGCCTCATGCTTTAACATGAATGAGCCTCAAAAACATTTATGCAAAGTCAAAGAAGCCAATACAAAAGGTCACACACATGTTGTACGATTCCATTTATATGAACTGTCCAGAATAAGCAAACCCATAAAACAGAAAGTACACTGATGGCTGTCAGGGGCCCTACGAGCTGAAAGTGGTCCCCGACTCTAAACAGGAACCTCAGTCTTATAACTACAGTGAACTGGTTCTACCGACAACCTGAATGCATTTGAAAGTGGCTTTTTCCTCCAGAGCCTCTGGTCAAGAACTGAGCCCCGCTGACATATGATTTCAGCCTTGTGATACTTTGAACGCAGAACCCACGGAAGCCACACCTGGACGTCTAACCTACAGAACTGTGACCAGTAGAACAAACAAATGGGTGCTATTTAAAAAAAAAAAAAAAGAAAGAAAGAAAAAGGAAAGGAAAATTAGTAAGAGAAACTATCCAAAATGAAACACTCAGAAAAAAAAGAGTGAAAGAAACAAACAATGTTATCCGTTTGGACAGGAGCTGTGAATCAACTTCAAGTGGCCTGATGTGTATACAGTTGGAGTCCCTGAAGAGGAGGGGTCAGGCCTGAACGTGTCTGAGGAAATGATAGGCAACCCACTTTCAAACCGTATGAAAACTGTATACCCACAGATCTAAGATTCACAGCAAACCTCAAGCACAAAAACCACGAAGGGAAGGACACCAAGGTATAGCATAATCATGTTGCTCACAACCGGTGCTGAAGAGAACAGCTCTCAAACAGCCAGAGAAGATGCCTTATGTACAGAGAAACAAAGATAAGGAGAGCCGTGGAAAGACATCTTTAAATACTTCAGAGGGGGGAAAATGCCAACTTGAATTCTGAACACAATAAAAGTATCTATGAAAAATGAAGGTACACAAACACAGAAAGATTCCACCACCAGAAAAGCTCTGCCACCAAGAAGGTCAGAGAAAATCCTTTAGGTAGAAGAACAATGGGACCAGCTGGGAATCTGGGTCTGCAGAGAGAATGACAACTACAGGGATAAGTCTAAAAGACTTTTTTCTCATTGAAATCTCCTAGAAAGAAAACAGCATCGACAGTCAACAGGAACAGTGCAGTGCTGGTTTAGGACACACGTGGAAGGAAAGTGTTGGAATACAGGAGCACACATGTCAGGAGAGGGACGTAAGTATACAGTTGGGAGATTCTTACATAGTTGAGCCTTGAACAATGCAGGGGTGAGGGGTAACAGCCCCTGGTGCAGTTGAAAATCCACATATAACTTTTGACTCCCCCCTCCTCCAAACTTAACTGCTGAGAGCCTACTGTTGACTGGAAGCCTTTCTGATGTCACAGTCAACTGATTAACACATAGTTTGTGTGCTGTATGTATCCAACATTGTAGTCTTACGATACAGTAAGCTAGAGAAAAGAAAATGTCATTAAGAAAATCATAAGGAAGAGGAAATATACTTATAATACTGTACTGTATCTACTGAAGAAAATTCGTGTGTAAGGGGACCTGCACAGTTCTAACCCATGTTGTTCAAGGATCAACTGCATTATATGTGAAGTGACATGACATTGCCTCAAGGCAGAATGTGAAAAGTTAAAGACAAAAACTAGGAACCCTAAAGCAACCACTAAAATAACCCAATAAGATACAGGTCTCTAAGACATCAATAAAGGGGACGAATGGAATAATAAAAAATTAATTAATATAAAAGAAGGCAGCAAAATAGGGAAAAAACGAAAAAACAATATGTGAGATGGCTAGGAAATAATAGGCAGACGGCAGAGTTAATCCCAATCAAATCCATAACATTAAATGTCCATCAAAGGCAAAGCTTTCAGATTAGAGAAAAATACAAGAGCCAATTATATGCTGCCTGTAAGAAACCCACTTAAAAATAGAGAGACACCAGGTGACAGGGAGAAGTGTGCAAGGAGGTACAACCATGTTGAACTAATGGAAGGCTGGAGTGGGACAACTAATACTTAATAAAGTGGATTTCAGGGAAAAGCATATTACCAGGAATAAACAGGGTCATTTCCTAATAATAAAGTGGGCAATTCATCAAAATGATAAATGGCCCTAAAGGTTTAAGCACCTAATAGCAGAGCTTCAAAATGCAGGAAGCAAATAATGATAGAACCGAAAGGAGAAATGGACAAGTCCACAATTATACTCTGAGATTTCAACAGCCTTCTCTCAATTCCGAAGAGAACATGTAGACAGAAAATCAGTAAGGATATAGAATACTTGAATTATGCTATCAGCCAACTTGACCCATGACATCTGTAGAATGCTTCACACAGATACGGTGGACTAGACATTTTCTCAAGTGTGTGTGAGTCATTTAGTGAGACAGACCTTGTTGTGAGTCATAAAACACGTCTCAGTTCATTTAGAAGGATCCAGATAATCCAAAGTATATTCTCCAACCACGATGGGATTAAATTAGAAGTCAAATCAGAGAGATCTGGAAAGTCCCAAATATCTGCAAACACACTTCAAAATAATCATGAGTTAAGAAGAAGTCACAAAAGGAAATTTAAAAATAGTTTGAACCCAATGAAGATGAAACCCAGCACATCAAAATTTGTGCACTATAACTGAAGCAATGCATAAAGGGAAATTTATTGTACTAAATACACACATTAGAAAACAAAGAAAGATTTTATTTTTTATTTTTTTATATTAAATTTTTTCAATGTTTATTTATTTTTGAGACAGAGAGTGTGAACAGGAGAGGGGCAGAAAGAGAGGGAGACAGAATCTGAAACAGGCTCCAGGCTCTGAGCTGGCAACTCAGAGCCCAACACGGGGCTCGAACTCACAAACCGTGAGATCGTGACCTGAGCCGGAGTCGGATGCCTAACTGACTGAGCCATCCAGGCACCCCTAAAAAGAAGAAAGATTTTAAACTAATGATATTAGCTAGTTAAACCCCACATAAACAGAGTAAAATAAATCATAAAGATCAGAGTAGAAATTTGTTGCATGTTACTCTGCAAAAAAAAAAAGTGAAGCCACACCTCCCTCACACAGTGTACGAAAGCTAACTCAAATGGATCACAGGCTTAAATATAAAGCCTAGAACTCTAAACCTTTCAGAAGAAAATGTAGGAGAAAATCTTCGTGGTCTAGGGTGATGCAAAGATTTTTTTAAGATAACCCCAAAAGCATAGTCCATAAAAGAAAAAATTGGACTTCGGGAAACTTAAGAATGTGTATTTTTCTTTTTTTAAAAATTTTTTTTTTCAACGTTTATTTATTTTTGGGACAGAGAGAGACAGAGCATGAACGGGGGAGGGACAGAGAGAGAGAGGGAGACACAGAATCGGAAACAGGCTCCAGGCTCTGAGCCATCAGCCCAGAGCCTGACGCGGGGCTCGAACTCACGGACCGTGAAATCGTGACCTGGCTGAAGTTGGACGCTTAACCGACTGCGCCACCCAGGCGCCCAAGAATGTGTATTTTTCAAAAGCTCTTCTGGGAGAACGCAAAATAAGTCACAGATTGTGGGGGGAATGTATACGTATACATATATATACATATAAAACCCTTCAAAATTCAGTAAGATGAAAAACCAATAAAAACTATAAATTTTTGAATATTTTACCGAAGAGTATGTACAGATGTCAAATAAACATAAAAAGATGCTCCACATCATAACATCATTCGTTATTAGGGAAATGCAGATTAAAACCGCGTAAGATACGGGGTGCCTGGGTAACTCAGTCAGTTGAGTCTGACTCCTGATTTCAGCTCAGGTTATGATCTTGTGGTTCATGAGATCAAGCCCTGCACTGGGCTCTGTGCTGACAGTGCAGACACTGCTTGGGATTCTCTCTCTCCCTCTCTCTCTCTCTCTGCCCCTCCCTGCCTTTCAAAATAAATAAATAAACTTTAAATCTACACAAGATACCATTATACACCTATTACAGTGTCTATGATTTAAAAAAATGGCCATACCACCTATTGGCAAAAAAAAAAAAAAAAAAAAAAAAGTGAAGGAACTGGGTCTCTCGCACACACTACCACTGGGAATATAAAACGGTACGACCACCTCGAAAAACAGTTTGGAAAGCCTTTTAACATTTCTAGAAGGTTAAACAAATAACTACCGTATGACTCAGGCATTCCACTCCTAGATACTTCCCAAGAAAATCAGAAGCAGAGGTCCATACCAAGACTTGTACCAACATGCATAGCAGTTTTGTTTACAAGGGCCAAATCCTTGGAGGAAAAGCCCAAAGATGCATGGATAGGTAATGGATCAACCGTGGTATCCACGCACTGGAACTTTACTCAAAGTAATCAAGCTGAGTAAAAGCAGCCAGAGAAAAGTAGAGTGCATACGACATGATTCCATTTATAGAAAGTTTTAGAAAATGCAAACTCATCTATATAGGGACAGAACGGGGACTGGGGTGGGGTGCAGAGGGCTTAGGGGGTTAGGATTCCCAAGGGGCACCGGGATGGTGGACATATTTGCTATCTGGATTGTGGTGATGGTCTCTCGTGTGCATACGTGTCAAAATGTATCAAAATGTTTTCTTTACAAATGTGTGTTTTCCCATTTATTAGTATTACGGTAACACCACAAATTTCCTTTTGTTTCCTATTTATTTCGTATAAATATTTCCTTTCATGTTTAACCTTTTAGTATTCTTACATTTAGATGTGTGCTTTGTAAGCAGTCTAAAGCTAGATTTCACAGCATCTCACATGCATCTAATAAATGTTCTTTGACTGTTCAATAGGTGCCTGTTTCACAGTCATTGCAGGCATTTAAATAAATTAATACATTTAAAGAGGTTAGGACAGTACCTGGTACCCCGGTTTACAGTAAGAACTCAAACAGTAACTCCTATGACTGCTACAATTTTTGTGCTTACAGAAAATCTTGTGAGGTTACACTCCATTCTGTTCTACAAAGGGGTTAATGCCTACCGTATCAACTTCCATGATAAATGGTTTTCGACTCTCAAGTGATGTTACCTCGTTTCTTCATATCTGAAGATAAATAACTGTCTTCCTCATTGACAAAATTGCAAGTATTTGATGGCTGTTGGTTTTCTTTCTCTTTTTAGAAGCTATTATTATCTCTTGAGGTCAGATCTTCAAAGGCTGTGTCAATTATAAATTACTTCTACGCAGAGAAGACTCTACCTCTTCAAAGCCCGATAACATTTCATTTTTTAACATAAAATGATGCCAACGGCTGGTTCATTTCGTCTAGAGTCAGAACACATCGGTGTACAATCACGCGTATCACAGGGGCACTGCTCATCAACGACATTTGAACAAAATGAATGACAAGTTCAAGCCTACTCCCTGAATGAACGAACACCCTTCGCGCTTCTTAAATACCTGGTGAATGAAGCTTGGTGGTTGCAGCCACTGTTCTCTTAGGAGACGAGACAGCGGGTTTATTAGCATCTTGATCTTTTTGTACTTCTTTCTTGGATCCTAATCAGAGTTTAAAAGGAGAAAAAAAAGAAAAAGAGCAAGTTACAACTCAAACAGTAACACCAGTCGTTTGTCGAAAGGGAGGTTTAACAAAAGGCAAACGGAACAAAATAACATTTCGGTGGTTTGTCGCTATGGTCACCACCCCCTGTGCTTCGGGGATGATGCTCCTTTATAGCACAGGGAATTTAGTAGTGGTGGTCAGGGGAAGAAGCACACTGCTGTCTCTGATGGGATGAAAAAACGCCCCTGCCTCTGGAGGTCACTGCACCCCAGTGACTCTGACAAACTATCTGGGAATTAAAGTTGTACTGTCCCTAGTGGCCACCTCGGTCTGCCCGCCTCTTCCTGCCAAAACAAATTTTCAGAAGACAGAGATGGAAGCTGCAGCTGAGCACAACTGCTAATGACCTCAGCATCACCGAGACCTGAGCCACGGGGGACATGGTCTGCCTCTAATTAATTTCCATGCAGCTGGTCCACAGAGGTGACCTAGAGAGCCTTTTAGCTCTCGAGGCTGCAGCTGAGCCTTCCTGGAACCTGTTGTCAGAGCTGGCCCCAGCAGGATGGAATAGCCTGAGCGCGAGCAATAACTAAGAACAGCAGGTGCACGCTCCTCAAATTATGTCCAGGAGCACAGTGCAGTTCCCCTTGTGTGCTGGCCACAGACACTCACCTTCACCAGAAAGTCAAAGAACAATGGATGGTAGATTAGAGAAATAACACAGACATGGACGTACCTAGACCTGCCTCCACTTTAGCAAGCTTGGGGATAGCAAAAAAAAAAAAAAAAAGAGAGAGAGAGAGAGAGAGACACACACACACACACACACACACACACACACACACACACACAGTGAGAGACACACAGAGAGAGAGGACCCAAATAAATAAAATTACAAATGAAAGAGCAGAGGTCACAACCAACACCACAGAAATACAAACAGATATAAGAGAATACTATGAAAAATTATATGCCAACAAACTGGGCAATCTGGAAGAAATGGACAAATACCTAGAAACTCACAAATTACCATAACAGAAACAGGAAGAAATAGAACATTTGAACAGGCTCATAACCAGCAAAGAAATTGAATCAGTTATCAAAAACCTCCCAACAAAGAGTCTTGGGCCAGATAGCTTCCTGGGGGAATTTTCCCAGACATTTAAGGAAGAGTTAACACTTATTCTTTTCAAATTGTTCCAAAAAATACGAATGGAAGGAAAGCTTCCAAACTCATCTATGAAGCCAGCATTACCTTGATTCCAAAACCAAAGACCCCACCTATAAAGGAGAATTACAGGCCATTATCTCTGATGTACCTGGATGCAAAAACTCTCAACAGTACATTAAAAGAATTATTCACCATGATCAAGTGGGATTCATTCCGGGGCTGCAGGGCTCATTCAATATTCACAAATCAATCAACACGATACACATTAATACAAGAAAGGATAAGAACCATGATCCTCTCAATAGATGCAGAAAAAGCATTTGACAAAACATAGCATCCTTTTTAAATAAAAACCCTCAAAAAGTAGGGATAGGAGGAACATCCTCAACATCATAAAGACCATATAAGAAAGACCCACAGCTAATATCATTCTCAATGAGGAAAAACTGAGAGCTTTCCCCCTGAGATCAGGAACATGACAGGGATCCACTCTCACCAGTTTTGCAACATGGTATTAGAAGTCCTAGCCTCAGCAATCAGACAAGAAGAAGAAATAAAAGGCATATAAATTGGCAAAGAAGGCAAACTTTCACTCTTCACAGATGACGTGATACTCTACATGGAAAAACTCGAAAGTTTCCACCAGAATACTGCTGGATGAATTCAGCAAAGTCACAAGATATAAAATCAATGTACAGAAATAGGTTGCATTTCTATATACCAATAATGAAGCAGCAGAAAGAGAAATTAAGGAATTGATCCCATTTATAAGTGCGCCCAAACCATAAGATACCTAGGAATAAACCTAAACAAAGAGGTAAAAGATCTGTATGCTGAAAACTATAGAAAGCTTATGAAGGAAATCGAAGAAGACACAAAGAAGTGGAAAAACATTCCATGCTCATAGAACAAATATTGTTAAAATGTCAATACTATCCAAAGCAATCTACACATTCAATGCAGTCTCTATCAAAATAACACCAGCATTCTCCACAGAGCTAGCTAGCTAGCTAGCTAGCTAGCATTCTCCACTCTCCAAACAATTCTAAAATTTGTATGGAACATAAAAGGCCCCGAATTGCCAAAGCAATCCTGAAAAAGAAAATCAAAGTTGGAAGCGTCACAATTCTTGACTTCAAGCTGTATTACAAAGCTGTAATCATCAAGATAGTATGGTACTGGCACAACAACAGACACATAGATCAATGGAACAGGATAGAGAACCCAGAAATGGACCCACAAATGTATGGTCAACTAATCTTTGACAAAGCAAGAAAGAGTATCCCATGGAAAAAAGACAGTCTCTTTAGCAAATGGTGCTGGGAGGACTGGACAGCAACATGCAGATGAATGAAACTAGACCACTTTCTTTCTTACATCATACACAAAAATAAATTCAGAATGGATGAAAGACCTAAATGTGAGACAGGAAACCATCAAAATTCTAGAGGAGAACACAGGCAGCAACCTCTTTAACCTCGGCCATAGCAACTTCTTACTAGACAGGTCTCCGAGGCAAGGGAAATGAAAGCAAAATGAAGTCCTGGGACCTCATCAAGACAAAAAGCTTCTACACAGTGAAGGAAACAATCAATAAAACTAAAAGGCAACCAATGGAATAGGAGAAGATATTTGCAAATGACAAGTCAGTTAAAGGGTTAGTATCCAAAATCTGTAAAGAACTTATCAAACTCACCACCCCAAAACAAATAATCCAGTGAAGAAATGGGTAGAAGACATGAATAGGCACTTTTCCAAAGAAGACATCCAGATGGCCAACTGACACATGAAAAGAGACTCAATGTCATTCATCATCAGGGAAATACAAATCAAAACCACAATTAGGTACTACCTCTCACCTGTCAGAACGGCTAAAATTAACAACTCAGGAAACAACAGATGTTGGCGAGGATGCGGAGAAAGAGGAACCCTTTTGCACCGTTGGTGGGAATGCAAACTGGTGCAGCCACTCTGGAAAACAGTATGGAGGGTCCTCAAAATATTAAAAATAGAACTACCCTACAACTCAGCAATTGCACTACTAGGTATTTATCCAAAGGATACAAAAATGCTAATTCAAAGGGGCACAAGCACCCCAATCTTCTTAGCAGTGCTATCAACAGTAGCCAGATTGTGGAAAGAGCCCAAATGTCCATTGACTGATGAATGGATAAAGATGTGATATGGTGTGTGTGTGTGTGTGTGTGTGCGCGCGCGCATATGCGTATAAGCGTGTGTGTGCGTGTATACATATATATACATATATACACGCATATACACACACACATATATGTATGGGCATATACACACACACACACAATGGAATATTACTCGGTGATCAAAAAGACTGAAATCTTGCCATTTGCAACAATATGGACGGAACTAGAGTGTATTATGCTAAGCAAAATAAGTCAGTCAGAGAAAGACAAATATCATACGACTTCACTTATGTGGAATTTAAGAAACAAAACAGATGAACATAGAGGAAGGGAAGGAAAAACAAGATAAAAATGGAGAGGGAGGCAAACCATAACAGACTCTTAAAGACAGAGAACAAACAAGGTTGCTGCAGGGGAGGTGTGTAGGATTGGCCAAATGGATGATGGGCATTAAGGAGGACACTTGTTGGGATGAGCACTGGGTGTTGTAAGTGATGAATCACTGGGTTCTACTCCTGAAACCATTACTACATTGTATGTTAACCAACTTGAATTTAAACAAATAAATTATTTACTCTTAAAAAAAAAAAAGAATAAAAATGAGTTTTCCTATTGAAGGGGGGAAAAAAAAGTAAATCTTGGGGATGGCTCCTTAGATACAGAGCATACGTCCAGTTTCTACTCCCCAAAGCCTACAGGCCACTCCTCTCCCGCAGGTAAACTGCTGATGGCCATTTGGTGGTTCTTCTTCCAGACCTCTTTCTAGGTATTTATAAATACTGTCTACCCAAATACAAATACAGATATTGGTTAGCTAAATGAATCCTATATTGCAATTTCGTTTTACCTACCCACATTTTTAAATATCTTTCTCCTATCAGTGTATTTATAGATCTTTTTTAAGTGCCACATATTAATAGGCAAAAATGTACCATAATTCATTTACCCATCCTCCTGTTGATGAACATGTAGACAGTTTGCAAGTTTTAGCCATTAAAATAGCTAATGTGTTACAATACGCATTCTTCTACTTGTTTCTTTGCACACAGGTACCAGTGTCTTGTGCTTTTGCTGGATTAAGAGACTGCTCGTTTGTTGTATTGCTAGACACAGTCCAACCATCTTCCACGAAGAGTCACTATTTACACTCCCAACCAACAGTGCATGAGGGCAACTCTCTCTACGTGCCCCACACCCTACTGATATCAGGGTCTCAGTCATCTTAATGTTTTCCAGACACGTAGCGTCTTTTCCGATTGGTGACGTGCATTTCTTTGCTTGAAAATGACCTAATTAAACCCTTTGCCTATTTTTCTTACTGATGTATTGAGAACTCTTCATTTATTCTGGATATTAATCCTTTCTTGGCCTGCCATATAAATTAGATTTTCCCAGCCTTCCGCTTTTTAAAATTTATTTATAGTATATTTCATTGTACTATGATTTTCAATTTTAGCGTGTTCAAATATGCCAATTTTCCCCTTTACAGTTTTAAAAGCACTATGACAGATTATTCATATGTATGTGAGCATGCATGGGTACGTGTGTGTATATATATATATATGATGGTGGGGAGAAATCATTCCAGGAGTCTGGAGGGAGAGGCAGGTATTTGGATCCACCCTCCCCATCTTTCGTTCTCTCCTGGTCTGCCTGGGCTCTCACTTTCCCTGCACGAGTGGACCTGCCTCACCGCCTCTCTGTCCTTACTCTTCAGCCTTCTGTTCTTCCACCCACAGACCTATCATCATCTCCTCTGCTTTACTGCTTTTGGAAAGACTCCTTTAGTCTCCTTGATGGAACCCTTCTAAAAGCTGAATTCTCTCTTGTATTTCTCCCCTGCTTTTTTTTTTTTTCTTCTCACTGTCAATACGCTTCACGGCGTTTAGTTAACATACCCCGCCCCATCTTTCACATCTCAGTAGGTGGCACCATCATTCACTCACTGGGCTCAGGTCCCAATAGTAGGCGTCCTCTTGATTTGTGTCTGCCCCCTGTGTCCATTTGGCTTGTGGGCTCTCCTCTGAGTCCATCCCAGGAGCACCCACTTTCCTCCCTTCTGCTGCCTCTGCAGAGCCCAAAGCCACCAATTCTTCTTCCCCTTCTACAGCTTCCGACCCGATCTGCGGCTCCCACTCCTGCTCCCCTACACCTTATTCTTCCACAGGAGCAGATGAATTCCTTCAAGTCTAAATCAGAGCAAGTTATTCTCAATCTTGAAACCCTCCAGTCACCGCCCAAGATACTCATAGGGAACTACAGACCCCTTGTCACATCCCTGAGGCCCTACAGAGCAGCACGAGCCAAGAGAACTATAATATGAGCTACTTGTGTCATTCAAAATTGCCTAGCGGCCACATTTAACAAGTCAAAGGTATAATGCAATTAATTGTAACAACATCTTTGATTTAATCCAACATATTCAGTTCTCACTTCAACAGCTGGCCGCCATATTTGAGTTCTCAACAATGGCTCATGGGCCACTGGCCACCATACTGAGCAGCAGCACAGCCCCAGATGATCTGTCCCCTGGCTACTTCACAGGCACACTATGATGGCTAACTTTATGTGTCAGCTTGACTGGGCCACGGGGTGCCCAAACATTTGGTCAAACATTATTCTGGGTGTTTCTAGATGAGATGAAATTTAAATTGGTAGACTTGAGTAAAGCAGACTGCCCTCCCCAATGTGAGTAGGTCTCACAGAAGCTGCCAAAGGCCTGAGCAGAACAAAAGGCTGACTACGAAGGAACTAGGACGGAACTTCACATTATATAATTTATGTTATGTATTATATAATGTAGAAGTTACATACAACATACACATATTTTCTATATATTTGATCTCTCTGTCTCTATAAAATGTATTACATGTTCAGGTATGTATATCCTATCGGTTCTGTTTCTCTGGAGAACCCTAATACACACGTGGCACCATTGTGCCCTCTGTCCACACACTCCAGCCACACTAGGCCTCCAGCTGTGCGGGTGCTCAAGTAAGCCACACCTCCTTCCTTTCTGGGCTCTTTAGCTTGAGTTCCTCCTGCCCAGAACATGCTTCCCCAAGACCTTGAGCACGGTTCACTCATGGGTTCATTCAAGTCCACACAACCGATAATCTTCAGAGAGGCCGTGCCTGACACGACAGGTGAAATAGCCTTCCTGCCACCTGCCACTCTCCCCTTTCCTGGCTTCATTCTTCTTCATAGCATTTATCATACTCAGAAATATATGATGTCCTTCTCTGTTTGTGGACAGGCCACCTTCCCCACTAGGTCATCAGCTTCAACCACAGGGCCACACTCATCCCTGGACAGCGTGGCCATTCAGTCAATGCCGCCTCCTCCCGCCTGGAGGCCCGAAAGTGCACCCACCACTTTACTCTATGGAAGCCAGGCCCACCCTTCAGAGTATCCAACGTGTGGCTCATCCATTCTTCTCATCCCTCCTCCCGCTCTGATTTTAGGCATCAACAAATATGGAAGGTACTGAGACTCATGGGAGCTGAGACACGTTAGAGGCCCAAAGCCTGCATTAAACACGATGCTTTAAAAGAAAACGCAACATGAATATTTATTCCGCGTTTCCACATTTTCCTTTCAGCCTTCATGGAGTGCAATTCGGCAGCTTCTATCAAACACTTAAATATTGATGTACTTGACCTAGCAATGCTGTCTCTACAGATCTCTCTTTGGAAGGCCACCACAAGTATGAAAGGCTTAGGTACAAAGAGACTTTGTACATTATTCACAATAATAAATGAGAGTAAATAATCAAAATGCACCCTGTGGAGTGGTTAAATAAATTATGTTATATCTATTCTATGTAGTTTTCTGTAGCCATTAAAAAGACTGAAGTAGCTCTCTATTGTACTGGCACAGAAGATGTCCATGATGAATAAAAAAGCTAGTTGTTGAACACTGTGCATTGTATTATCCCATTAAAAAAATTCTTTTTTTAACTTTTACTCAGTTTTGAGAGACAGAGACAGAGCGTGAATGGCGGAAGGGCAGAGAGAGAGGTAGATGCAGAATCCAAAGCAGGCTCCAGGCTCCGAGCTGTCAGCACAGAGCCCGATGCAGGGCTCGAACTCATGAACTGTGAGATCATGATCTGAGCCGAAGTCAGACGCTTAACCCATGAGCCACCCAGGCGCCCCAAATATTATCCCATTTTTTATAACACAAAATGCTATCTGTACTATAGTTTTTAACTATGTAAGCAGATTTGAAAGACACCAAGTTGTTCATAATGGTTACTTCCGAGCAGTAGGATTGGAGGGAATTTTACTTTTTATTTTACTATGCTTCTGCATTACTTTCATTTTTCCATGATGATCACTTATTACTTTTATAATAAGAAAGAAACAATAAGAGGAGTGAAACCAAAACCAAATGAAAATAATTTGTCTGATCCATGAAAGGATTAAGGAGAGAAACCAGCCCAGTGCAACCAATTCTACAAGAACAACTTTGATGGAAGGTTTCACGGTCCCTCTCCCAGGAATGCAACGCTGCCTAGAAAATGCTTGGGTGGTTCTGGGAATTCTTGATGGCATGGAAAATTACAGCAATCAGTCAAGACTTTCAGGACTTTTTGCAGTTTTCTTATAGTCCAGCCTCAGCCTAAATGTTTTCTAAGTATACGATATGCTTTCATATAACTCTGTGAGAACTCTGAGTATGGTGAGATGGCAGAGTGGGTTGTGGTCTCATGGTTTTCCTCCTGTCCCTCTGGCCGCTCTCTCCCTCCTTCACTGTGCCTTCCCCCATTGCCTGCACCTGAGTAAAGCTGTCCCAGGCTTCTGCTTCGGCTTCCTCCCGTCCACTCTTCTGGCTGTTCCCGCCCCTCACTATGCTCGCACCAAGCGGCACACACTGATGACTACCAACTCTGTCATTTCCAAACCAGATGGGCCCAGACATCCTTCCAGAGATCCAGACCTGGTTTTCACTGCCAATTAGACATGAGCATAGCCTACGAGACAACCAGATCGTCACGCCCCAAATGGAACGGATCCTCTTCCTCTCAAATGACCCCTCTTCCTGTATTTTCTTTCCTGGCCGGTTGTTCCCCTGGTCGCTGAAACCAGAAGCCAGCGAGACTTCTTTCTGCCTCCATATCTGATCAGCTACTACCTGCTGCCTTGTAAAGCAGCTCCTCGATCTGGCTGTGTACCCATTCTCACTTTTAGCCTCGGCTCAGTTCTCACTAGGCCAGTTAGAAAACGCTCCTAGGTGCTTCCTCTGTCCTGTCTCACCTTCTTCATGTTTACGTAACTCATCCTTCTTGACGGGTGCTAGGATGACTGACCTTTCTTAATCATTCATGGGTCACATGATTTTACTTCTGAAGCCTTTCCAAAGCTTTCCGAGGACTTCAGTAGCAAGCCCCAACTCTGTGGCATGGGATGTGTAACCTCCGGGGTCCCGCTTCCTCAGTCACCTGCCCCTGCGGTGACAGTGCAGCATCCATGTGGCATTCTGTGTTTTCACCTAGGCTGTTGTCCTAGGCTGGCGTGCTCCATTTCTCCTTGGTCTGGCCGGTCCGCTTCTGATCGTCCTCAAATTCAGCTCACCGCTCTTCGCTGAAGGCTTCTGTATCATTCCCTGTGGCTGCTGGGACAAGGGACCCCAAACGAGTGGTTTAAAAACAACACAAATGCGTTCCAATTCTGGGAGGCCAGAAGCATGAGGTCGGTCTCACTGGGCTAAAATCAATGTGTCAGCTGGGCTGACTTCTTCTGGAAGTTTCAGGGGAGAATCTGTTTCCTTGCCTTTTTCAGCTTCTAGCGTTCCTTGGCGTGTGGCCCCCTCGTTCACCTTCGAGACACATCCCTCCGATCTTTGCTTTTGTCCTCACATCTCCTCTAACTGCTCCTGCCTTTCTCGTACAGGGACCCTTGTGATTACACCGGGTCCATCCCGCTAATTCACGATGATCTCCCCATCTCAAGACCCTTCACTTAAGCACACAGCTGCAAAGTCCCTGTGGTCATGGAGGGTTAACACACAGCAGTTCCAATGATTTGGGGGCCGTTATTCAGCCTCTTTGTCTAACCAAGTGAGTAAGTGAGGAAACTCTTTTTACTCACCAAAAAGGCACTACTTTCTTGGTCTGTATTAGTCCCTTGAATCCCTATCACTTATTTATGAAGATTTTACTAATTTCCCCAAGTCTTCTTGAATAGCTGTCTTTCCTTAAACCCCACTCAGCCTCCCCTATTTCTTTCCCCCCAGTGCAGACGGCACACCTCCACGGACGTCTCTTTGGCCTGTTCAGCTTCTTTTAACAGCAGCCGTGCTCACTTGGGCGAACTAACCTTTCCTTCCCCATGGTTCATGTGTCTTGGCGGGGGTGGGGGTGGGGTGGGGGGGGCTGACCCCACCTGGATCTGGAGGTGGGCATGTGACCAGCCCTGCCCAATCAGAGCTCTGCATCACGCCAGTGGGACAGAGCATCCTAGTTGGAGAGTAAAAACAAAATCCAGGTGGGGATAATGAGAGCCTTCTCTCGCAAATTTTGCTGGAATTACTAGAAAAGAATTCCTTTTCTGACGGATGTGTAAACTGGTGGGATGTAAGCCTGAACTGCCATTGACTGTCCCTGTCTCTGCGTGGGGAGGGCCTCTGTAAAGCAGCCAAGCCAGTGGAAAGTAGAGACTGGAGACGAAGAACATTCCCAATGTTGCTATTTCAGGACCTGGGTACAGTCCTACTTCACGGTAGCAATATCACCTGGGCTTTTCAGTTACACGATCCAAAAATCCTTCTGACCTTTTGCATTCTTTTGTACCTAAGGCGGTTTGATTAGGTTTCTGTGAGTTGCAACCAGACAAAGCCTGAAAATGCCAGTCAGAGAAAGTAGCTCCTTCATAAATATATACACATGCTCATGCCTTATGGGTTCTTAAGTAGTCAAAACTACTCATGTACCTCCGTGTGGACCTTCTGTACGTGGAGATTCAGAGCTCTACAAAGGAATGCATGTGTATAAAATTCAGAGCCCTACTGGGGGAGCTTTTAGGGTGGGAGGGAGAAGGGGCTGGGAGGGGGAAGAAATACCAGCCTCACTGGTATCAGAGGATAAGTTCAAAGTCTTTTTTTTTTTTTAAAGTGGAATCCACACCCAACGTGGGGCTTGAACTTACGACCCGAAGATCAAGAGTCAGATATTGTACCAACTGAGCCACGGTGGTGCCCCATAAGTTCATAGGTTTTTAAAAAAATTTAGTTATTTATTTATTTTGAAAGAGAAAGTGTGAGTTGGGGAAGAACAGAGAGAGAGAGAGAGAGAGGGAGAGAGAGAGAGAGAGAGAGAGAGAATCCCAAGCAGGCTCCACACCGTAACCATGGAGCCTGATGCAGGGCTTGAACCCATGAACCGTGAGATCATGACCTCAGCCGAAGTCAGACACTTAATCAACTGAGCCATCGAGGCACCCCAAAGGTTCATAGTTTTAATTCGAGACTCTGTTACTGATAATATCCACCCCAGTGCAGGCAATTATTGGAAGTTCAAAGAGTCCTAAAGTGTTTCACTATGTATAAAGCAGCCAAAAACATCACAAAGGTCTTAAGTTGAAAGGTTCTGCCTAGAAATCCATACACAGTTGCTCAGCAAAAGAAAAAAAAAAAACAAGAATAGTGTAAAAGGTCAGTTTCTCATGTGGACAGGGCCTTCCACAGTGACACGAGTGAGTGTGGCGACTGCCAGGAGAAGACCCACTTCGTTTTTTGCCCCTGAACGGGACATGGTAAAGTGACTAACACCCCGTTCATCACAGGTACTTGAGGCGGAGGTCTGGGAGCTGTGAGAATATGAGGAAAGCTGCCCAATCGAGAATGATGGGATCGCTCTGAGGGTGAGGCTGTCATCCTAAAAACAGAATGAAATGACAAGTGACAGCGGGTCATTTGGGGCCCTGACTGAGCACTTCAGAATGGGGGAAAAATCAGATTTAAGATAATGGTCACCGGGATGCTATATACTTGTTTCATAAAATAAATTTAAAAAATGTCAAAAAATGTCAAAAAACAAAGGGAACTTTTTTTATAGGCTCTTAACATGCACGCAAGTAGATCTCAGTATAATTCAGAAAAGAAACAAAAAGGATAAAGAAATATATTGGGGCGCCTGGGTGGCGCAGTCGGTTAAGCGTCCGACTTCAGCCAGGTCACGATCTCGCGGTCCGTGAGTTCGAGCCCCGCGTCAGGCTCTGGGCTGATGGCTCGGAGGCTGGAGCCTGTTTCAGATTCTGTGTCTCCCTCTCTCTCTGCCCCTCCCCCGTTCATGCTCTATCTCTCTCTGTCCCAAAAATAAATAAAAAACGTTGAAAAAAAAATTAAAAAAAAAAAAAAAGAAATATACACAGCAATAGACTTTATCCCCCATCTGTCCCATATTCTTACACCAGGCACCTGTCAAAGCCGAGGTGATGGGACTGATCCTTTCCCGGCCCCATGGACCCGCTCCCAGACAAGGAACATGAAAAGCCATGGAAGGAAGACAGAGAGGAGCCAGAAGAAAAATGAAATGCGAATGTGGCAACAGTGCAAGTAATTATTATTGTGCCAACGTCACTGAAAGGAGGTAAAGCGGAAAAAATGAATGATGTAACCAGGAAGTGGGGATTCTGATGTCACTTATGAGACAAATGGAATGTGGGGACATTTCAAGGGAAGATTCACAGAGTTTGAATAGAATGAAGCACAGAAACGTTATCTGGATAGGAACGCGTCAAAAAATATATCCCCCCCGTGACGTGCTCTCGCTCATCCGTTAGAAAACACCAAATACGCAGCAGGTACTATTCCAGGGAAAGAGAGCGGTGTGAGCTGTCACAAAGGTTATGCTTTTGTTGAACGTCTACATCTTTAGCATTTATGCATGCTGGGAACTAGGGGCGCCTAGTTGGATGGCTCAGTCGGCTAAGCATCTGACTTCAGCTCAGGTCACGATCTCCCGGTCTGTGGGTTCGAGCCCTGCGTCAAGCTCTTGCACTGACAGCTCAGAGCCTGGAGCCCGCTTGGGATTCTGTGTCTCGCTCTCTCTCTGCCCTTTCCCCCCACCTCGGAAAAGTAAGTAAACATTAAAAGGATTATTAAAAAAATAATAAACACCGGGAACTAGCTTGCAGCTGCTTCTGTGTATATTGTCTCACTTTACCCCACTCCTAATGAATGAATTAGGAATGAATTCAGGTGAATTCAGGTGAATCGGACCCCTTATGAGGGTCTAAAAGGAAGTAGGATGGGGCCGGGGTGAGAACGCTCAAAGTGGAGTCAGGGGAGAGGGCAGGAGGACGAAGAGGCTGAAGGTCTTCTATTTTGGGCTGGGAGACCAGAGAACGGCTCAAGCTATTTGTTTTCTAAATGTGGAGGTCAGTGAATCCTTACCTCCTTTCTATCTGTAATGCAACCTTCCTTTCTCTGACCCTCAGTCCACACTGTGTGGAACTCCTTACCCTTTGGTAAATAATGCCCCTCTTCCACTTTCATGGTCAATCTCTCCCCAGAGCAAACTTCTCAAATGGTCACCCCTTGTCCTTACCCTCCTCACCCAATTTGAGTTTGGAGGTCCCCTTCAAACTACTGAATATCCCACCAGAACTTGAAGCGTCCACACTCACTTTAAAGCCCTTTTCCTTTGAGGTTCTACAGTTCTGCCTGGTCAACACTAACACTGTTCCCTGTTGTCATCTGCAGCAAGGTTACTGTCTCTCACTCACCCCCAGGTATGGGCTTCCTCCTTACCCCAGGTCCTACCATCATCCTAGAAATGTCAACGACCTCTTGCATGACTCATCTGCCATCCCAGTTTTTCATTCCTTTGACATCCGATACTCCTGCCAGGCGCCTTTGATCAGGAACTCTGGGTATCACCCTGGACCCTGTCATCAACCAGAACTTCACCTCTGAAATTCACATACCCCACTTCTACCCTCCAGTCGTCTCACTTTTCTATTGCCACTCCAAGCTGTTCATTTCTCTAATCTAGACTGTGAATCCCTTTACCCCCAGCTAGCAGGCTCTTTCTGCCTTCAACCTCCTTTCCTATCCAATCTAAAGTTGATCCCAGTGTCCTTCACTTCTACTATCCTCCCCTTCACACTCTTGCTCTAATAGCACAGAAACCACCAATGGTCACAACTGTATGCAGAATCTAACCCTAGCTTAACTGAGCTGTCACCTTCCACTAGTCCAGCTGAAGACATAATGACACAGATAGGGCCATCAAATTTATAGTCACCAACTGTAACTGCAGCCACAACACAGGCCAGTAATTCTATTTTTTCTCATTTTTTCTTTCTCCTCTTTTTAACCTATTAAAAAAACCCAAAGTTCAACATCTGAGCCTTTCTAAAAGATCATTCCACAGGCTTTAAAAAAAACCCTCAGTATCCCACTCTCCATATGCCCAATTCATATTCGTTACTTTCAATTTTTCAGCTATTTTTGCTAGTAGTTATCTCCATATACCTAAGTAAAGGTTTATACTGCTATTTCTTTTTTTAATTAATTAATATTTATTTTTGAAAAGATTTTATTTTTCAGTAATCTCTACACCCAATGTGGTGCTCAAACTCACAAGCCGGAGATCAAGAGTTGCATGCTCTACCTACTGAGCCAGCCAGGCATTTCTTGATATTTACATTTGAGACAATATTGTAATATCTTCCTATTACAGAAAATAATAATTTTGATATTTATAGGTTTGCTTCTAGACTACCTCCCTCATCAATACAGTTGTACCATAATTTTTGGTTAAGTCAAAATTTACTGTTCATCTTGTTACAATTACATAAATATTATTCACAACTGAGTGATTTTCTTACTTGTATGACTTTTTGTTTTTCCTGGATTTAACAGCTGCCTTGGTTTTTGTTTACTTAGATTTCCATATATATTTTGCTAATTCTCCACCAAAACTCTCTATCAGAGCATGAGTCTCTTCTCACAATTATGTAAAAAGTTTCATTTTATTTTCCTGGAGCCCTCAATTCCCCATTTTGTTCTAGCTGGTAATTTCTATGATTATTGCAGGACTGTCATCCTAAAACCTCCCTTCGTCATAATTCTGGAAATTCCTTTGCCTCTTTCCTAAATCTTTTTTTAATGTTTACTTATTTTTGAGAGAGAGAGAAGAAGTGAGAGAAAGATAGAGAGAGAGAAAGAGAAGTGTGAGTAGGGGAGGGGAAGAGAGAGAGGGAGACACAGAATCTGAAGCAGGCCCCAGGTCTTAGGCTGTCAGCACAGAGCCTGATGTGGGGCTCAAACTTGCAAACTGCGAGATTATGACCTGAGTCGAAGTTGGACACTTAACCAACTGAGCCACCCAGGCACCCTTCCTTTGCCTCTTTCCTATATTGGGTCCCTTTTTTTCTGGACCTCATGTCTTCCTTTTTCTTGGTCTGCTTCCTTATTCTGGTAAAGCACATTTTGTTTTCGATTCCAGAGAAATGTACATAGGAGGTAAATTATCTCACATCATTCATGGCTAAAGATTTCTTCATACAAATGACTGGCTTAATGCAGAATTCTAATGTGATAATCATCTTCCCCAGAACTGTGAATGCATTTCTCCTTCAGCTTGCAGGGTTGTTACTGAGGAGCTGGATGCCTTTCTAGTTCCAACCTTTTGTATGTGATCTGTTTGTTCTCTCGGGAAGGTCTTGGTGCCTCTTCCTTTTCCCAGTACAACTTCATACTGATGGATCCTGGTGTGGGTCGTTTTGCATTAATTGTACTGGGCACTTGGTAGGTTCTTTTAGTCTGCAGATTGTCATCCTATGAATTCTAGGAAATTTCTTGAAGTATTACTTTGTTAATTCCCTCCCCTCTGACTTCTTTGTTTCCTTTTTATGGAACTCCTACTATTTGTCCTCCATATATATGTATGTGTGTGTGTGTGTGTGTGTGTGTGTGTGTGTATGTGTACATATATATATATGTATGTATATATATATATATATGTATATATATATGTATGTATATATTTGTACTCCATATATATTCTATATATAAATGTTTTTTGGATATCTCCCATGCACATGACACTCAATATAGCCAAAATCGAACTCCTTGTCACCCAACAAAACTTCTTTCCAGTCCTGCCTTCTCTCAGTAAATATGTTTTTTGCCTAAACCAGAAATGTTGATTTCATCCTTGTCCCCTCCCTCTTTCTCACTTCTTCACATGTAATAAAACACCAAATCCTGTGAAACATAATCATGTAGCTCTCTTAAATTTAGTCTGCCTCCCTTCTCATAGTTACCGCGACTTAATTCAGACTAGTGTCACGTCTCTTGCGGAATTCTGAAGCAGCTTCCTTCATTCTTTTGTCTCCAGATAGCTCTGCTCCAACTTATCCTTTAGATCTCAACCTAGAGGTTTCTAGATGCTGCTATCATGCTCTGTGGCTACAACTTTATTATACTATAGACCTTCTACCTGTTTATATTTCCCACTAGACAATGCATTGTAGGAGAACTGCCCACTCAGTAAACATTTATGAGCAAATGAGTTAGTTGTTCTTCCTAATTATGTTCTTCCTCTGTGGGAAATGAAATCAGCCTTGAGATTAGATGAATTCCTGACATTTTGAAACCTCTCCTTATTGTCTCCTTCCTATTTGTTCTCCAACACCTCCCTCTCCCTACATAATAAACAGGCAAGCCCTGAGTGAGTAATGAGAAATCACTTTACACACTGTTAGAAACAAAATGAGGAAAGCTCTGAAGGTGATGGATTGTGAGAAGAAAACAAGCAGCTCTCCAGGGGAATCAAGACACCGCATGACCTATTGGGTACTGAGAAAATGTGAATACGTAAGTGGTGGTGGGAAAAATACTTTATATTTTGGAAATTATACAAACAGACATAAGGGTTTTATTTATCGTGGCAGTTTTAGTGAGGTGAGCCTAAATGAAAGAAATAATGGTCTGGATTGTTGGTCTCATTCGACCCAATAATTTGCTTTCACATTAATTCGAGATAACTACAAAATTGTGCTTTTAAGCGCTAACATTTTCCACATATAAATAAAAATCCCTAGCTCGGTCTATTTAGTATTAAACATCGCCCTCATGTTAGTATTCTGCAGTTTTACTCCACAGGCTGTGTCAGCCCTTCCTGATGTTCTGAACTATTCGTTCCTTAAAAGGTCCTCTGCATTCCTTCCTTCCTTCATTCATCATACATTTACTGGGTGGCTCCGCTGTACTTTGCATGATATCAGCTAGTGCCGATTTCAAGGTGAAAAGACAAAATCCTCCTTCTGAAATCCACCAATTAGCGGGACATGTAAATAAGTAATGACAAGATGGCCTAGCAAGTGGCAGCTGGGGGCCTGAGGAAAGCTTGCTCTCTGGGAGCTCCAAGAAGGAACGAGGTAGGGCTTCTCCCAAGAAGGTTACTCTTGAGCTAAGATGTGAAGTATGCAGAAGAATCGGCAAGAAGGAAAGGGTACAGTCGGGTGGGGGATCATGTGCAAAGGTTCAAGGGGTACAGGGCCAGCCCACGCAGGACCAGCAGGGAGGAGTATGACACCAGAGGGTTTGTTTGCTTCTTGGGTCCAGCCTACCTCGTCTCTGGCCCTTCACTAGCAAGGTGAATATTCTTACTGTTTCCCTCCAGCATTTCTGAATTCCCCTGAAAAACCCAATGTGAGGCTAAAAAAATACCACTGTTCAGTTAAATACTTAATGTGCTACTTTTCTGTTTTCTTTTTTTTTTTTTTTTTTTTTATAAATGGGAAACCATACATGAGATCGAGGTTGCCAATGAATGGAATGATGACTACTGAAAAAAATAGAAAGTACACAGGAAGTAAAACTGTTACGGGCCATTGCATACAGTTTAAGTTGGCTGGCTCATAAGGTGACAGATCAAGACTCAGTCATGACATGTAAATAAATATTTAAGTAAGTCATTTCCTTTTTCATAAAATGACACGTGTCCATTGTAGAAAAATGAGAAAATACATGTTTTCTTCATTTTTGCCATTTCCTTACCTAGGAATAACCACTATGAACCCACTGAAATGCATTACTTCAGACCATGTTGTGTGTGTGTGTGTGTGTGTGTGTGTGTGTGTGTGTATTTCTTTTCTTAATAAAATACTATAATACAGTTTTAAACACTTTTTGTTGTGAAAAATACTGCTTAAAACTTAGTTGCGCAGTTTTACAAGTAATTGAAAGCCAACACTCACGAAGTTGTTACTCAGGTCAAGAACTAGAACATTCAAACATTACTGGCACCCAGAGCTTATCATGTCTCATGCTTCCTCCTTCCCACTCGGGAAAGCCACTGTCATGCTTTAGCCATTATTCCTTGCTTTTCCTTGCTATTCCACATAAGCAATATCCTTAAGTCTATTTATAAACTTTATTTTTACTTTTGAAAGGGGGAGGGGCAGATGGGGGGGGAGAGAGAGAGAGAGAGAGAGAGAGAGAGAGAGAGGGAGAGAATCTTAAGCAGGCTTCATGCCCATCACGGAGCCAGATGTGGGGCTCAATATCAAGACTGTGAGATCATGACCTGAGCCAAAATCAAGAGTCAGACGCTTAACTGACTGAGCCACCCAGGCACCCTTCTTTATTAACTGTGTAATCAGTCACTATGCTGTGTCTTGCAATTTTTACTAAACACTGTAACATTCATGCAGCCCTAGTCCACGGTCACTGCCAAATAGGGATCCGTGGTGTGTATATATCACAGCACAGCTGTTCCGACAGAAGTTTGAGGAACTTTTAGCAATGCTGTTTTGAACATACTTGTATGTGTCTCCTGATACACGTGTGTATGCATTTCTCATACACGTACATGCAGAAGCCCTAACTTAAGGCAGGTGCAAACATTGTAAGACAATGTCACACTGTTTTCCAAAGAGGCTGGGCCCATTTCCCTGTCTCCTGGCAGGACTGTGGCAATTTGTCATGCTCTATATCTTCACCAACAGTAGAGAAGGTCAGATTTTTTTTTAACTCTTTTCTTTTGAAGTTAGGTACAAGACCTATGGGGAGGTTGCTTAGCATATGTGGGCTTATCTGTCTGGGGTCCAGACACTCAACTCTATTGTTTGCTTCGTTGTATGACTTCCGGCAGGTTACTTAAACTCTCTGAGCTCCGTTTCCTCAGGTGTAAAATGGAAAAGAGTAGCAGTAGCTACCCCACAGGCTGCTGTGAGGGTACAACAGAATATACAAAAAGTGCTTTGCACAATGCCAGGCACTTATCAAGCCTGCAAAAAATGGTACTTACGAGCGGCATTAACTTATTATAAATACTTGTTCAGAACCTATAGATTATAAGCACTGTACTAGTGTATGAAATCATCACTGAACAAGGTTGTTATATTGTCCTTTTTCCAATGAGACATCCGAGGTCAGAAAGGTTAAGTAATCAGATCAGGGTCACAGAGCCATTAGCGGGGTGACCACAACTGGAATCTGCATGTAACTTCAAAGCTATTTCCGGGGCGCCTGGGTGGCTCAGTCGGTTAAGCGTCCGACTTCGGCTCAGGTCACGATCTCGCGGTATGTGAGTTGGAGCCCCGCGTCGGGGTCTGTGCTGACGGCTCAGAGCCTGGAGCCTGTTTCAGATTCTGTGTCTCCCTCTCTCTCTGACCCTCCCCCGTTCGTGCTCTGTCTCTCTCTGTCTCAAAAATAAATAAACGTTAAAAAAAATTTTTTAAAAAAAGCTATTTCCTCTGCCATCCGAATTCTACGTGACAGAAATTCAACGCAGCTTACTGATCAAGTCGCTCCATTCACTGGAATAAAAATCACGTGGAGACAGAAAGACGTCCAAGGTGGCTTTTGTTTTTTTAAAACCTAAAGAGGTGTAGCCAATTTTTTTTTTTAAAGGATCCATTAAAAAAAAAAAATTTAAATACAGGTCCGATAACTTGTCATTTTTCCCAGGTCACGCACACAAAAGTGCCCATGCTGGCAGCCGGAGCAGGCTGGTCCTCTGCTGCGTGACACTGGCCACAGCTGCTGGGTGAGGAGGGCCATCACCGTCAGGACCACCCGGTGCCAGGGCTACGAGACGGGCCCTGGGTGCACGTGGGAGCTCTGCAGTCAGTTACCCAGGCTTGAGTCCAACCCCGACATCTGGTTCTGTTACCTGGGGCTAATTATTTGCTTTCTCGAATCCAGCTTCCTCGTCGATAAAAGGGGGTTAAGAAGAGTTACGAGCGGCAAAGCAAGGCGATGAGGGGTCTGGCTGAGCATACAGTAAGGACTCAATAAGTGCTATTATGACTTGCGGCAGATAAAGTCTACTTTGTGCGACAGCTCCTCCTGGCGTTGTCCCTGCCTGGACTCACCTCGTGTTACAGTTACATGGAGTCTGTGCCTGTGGTTAAGGAGAAGCCACTAAGACGTCCCAAGCGGGGGCGGAACAGGACTAGATTTGCGTTCAGACGGTGAAGTGCGGCTGCCAACTGTGGGGAAGGGCGGGAGGGAGGGATGTGGACTCTTGTCGGCCAGGCTGGTGGGCTGATTACCGATTAGTAACACGGGGCAGTGTTGAGTCGTTCTCAACACAAATAGGCTGATGAAGGGATGAAAAACGAAAGACAGGAAGGCTCTGCAATGTCCAAGAAATGTGCTACTCTTCTTCGTAGAAAATGGAGCACCGGCATTTGTCTCTTTCTTATATTTGCATTTTAGACGGTCCCCACGAAGACCGTAATTAGGAGCAGGCGTTTCATCAGTGTAAGTGAGCTAGTAGGATATGTGAATCTGGAAGGAAATGAAAAGTTGTAAACGCTGACATGTAATTAAAAGTTCCATGTTCATCATGCTAAGAGACCTCGCTACATCATGATAGCAATTTGCATAACAATGCATTTACGGCACAGTAGGCAGAGTGCTGAAACACATAAATGTCAGAAATCACAATGGAAAACACAGCTCTAAAGACCATTTGCATTAGTTACGGCTGGGCCGGCTCCCATAGCTCCTCGAGGCTGACAAACGGAGTGGGCAAAATACCAGGTGTGTAACCTTTCAGATCCGTGGATATACTCTTAAACGGAAGTTGGGTTTTTGTGCCTTACTTTTGAGGAGTTGCCACAAAACAAAAGGTTTCACACCCTGCGGGTCGCTGAATAGCAAGGTGAGTCACTGCATTTTATAAATTCTCCTCTGGTACTATGGGTTGTCCCAGACGCTTCTCAAATCACCCAAAATATTTTTTTAAGCTTTTATTTATTTATTTTGAGAGAGAGAGAGAGAGAGAGAGAGAGAGAGAGAGAGATCAAGTGGGGCAGGGGCAGAGAGAGAGAGAAAGAGAGAGAGAGAGAATCCTAAACAGGCTCTGAACTGTCAGTGCAGGGCCTAATGTGGGGCTCGAACTCATGAACCATGAGATCATGACCTGAGCTGAAGTCAGATGCTCGACTGAGCCACCCAGCTGCCCCTCTTGTTGTTTTAATGAAAGAATTTGAGACATAGCAGAGCAAGAGAAATGTGTCTTCTCCCTTACTTAGATCATTCTGGGGCATTTAATTATAATTGTTAAATAGCACATCACAAAACCGGAAATAGAGGATCAGGTTATTAAGAGTTTAAAACTCAAGTGTCCTAAAAAACAACAACATAAAAAATCAAACTCCCCATGAGCTCCTGAAGGGACAACTTTTATGTAATCATTAAAGTCAAGGTGGACTCACCAATAACATCAGAAACTGATGAAGCAGCTACAGATTTTCTATGCAATTTCTTTTTCACATATGCTGTCTTTTGACTATTTCACAGCTAGCAAGTTCCTCCATAAAAAGGTTAGAAGGGAAAAGTAGGGAGTACGTATTTTCAGTTTCAGATCTAATCGTTAGCAGCCCCGATCCAAGATTTTAAGGGGAGGGAGACTTGGGAACCTCTAATATTTACAAAGAGGAAGTTCCCATGGTTCACCCGCATGGAACGCTGTTCCCCACCATTGCGGTCTGGCAACTTCTACTGATCATTTAGATCTGGGCCTATGTGTTTTCTGCACACTACATTATGTCTGTGTAATATACCTTCATTGTATACTCATTTCCCTTTCACAGCACTTAGCATGACTGTAATTAAATAATTAATCATGTACTGATAATTCTATGTTTTTCTCTCCTGTTATACCCTCGGATCCACAGGGGCAAAAACTGTCTGTCTCATACATCATGACTTCCCCAACTACCCAGCACAGGGCTCAACTCAAAGAAGGGGCTCAGTCAACATTTGTTGAAAGAGCTGATGCTCACGCAATCAAATTCCACCCGTCCTCACTCCCCAGGACGACTAAGGGTTGACTCTCGTGTCACAGCTGGTGAATCACAGCACTTCCTGGCTGCTGGGAGGCGCTAGGAACCTCCCCACTGGTGGCCAGAAAGAACAGCAAACAGGCCTTCTGGACACCCAGGAACACGACTTTTAGAATGATGAACTGGACAGATCCTCCTTCCAGACATTCCATACATCATCCCCATGATATTTCCCTGTCTCCGTGACCTCACGCAAAGGAATGGTCTCCAATTTATTGCTTTTATCTTTCTCCAACAGAGATTCTTTCTAAACGCTTCTACTCTACTGTCGGCTCCCCTGTCCCCCACCTATTGCTGGTTCCCCTGTTGGCTTCACGGTGACAAATAAGGGATTGCAACGGAGACTCAGCCTCAGGGAGAACGCAGTCGACACAAAGCAATAACACCTTCCATACTGAAGAGCCCAGCGTAGCCTAATTGCTTCCAACTTGCTTCCTTCAGGTGCCACTCCTGGAGGTTTGTGAACACACGTGAGTCCACAGTGTGGGATGCCATGACTCTTCTGATTAGAAAACAACACGATCTTGGAGCTATTTAGGTTAAAAGGGCATATATTACAGGCTACAGTAACAACAACCCCCCAAATCATCTAGAGCCAAGATTCCAATAGCACTTAAAGCAATCCTTTTACCTGCCTTGTCTTTTCCTGAAGCAGAATATTTTACTTCAGCAAGCTCTTCCTCAACTTTCTTCATTTAAGGTGTGCTCAGAAAGGGGCGATGGTGTCTGGCCGGACCGGAGGGAAGGTGGGAGTATCTGTTTCGGCAGCTCATTGTACATGCCGAAGGGCTCGGTAGACACACTTTAATAATGTTGACCAGATACTTGTAGTTTTAAATTACACTATGCTCAGAAATACCGACATTTGTGGAATTTAATTCAGGAATAAGAATCTACTTTTAAATTAGTCAAACAATTTTTATAATACAAGTGGAGTGACAGCCTTCCTATTCCCAGAGGGTTTTTTTTTTTTCCCCTCTGACAAGTTACCAACTGTTCATTTTCTATATAACCGTAGGAAATCCTTCCATACCATAGGGTGAATCAAGTAATTGTATTTTCTATAATCCATCACGTCAACATGACAGAATCAGAGGGCATATTGACCCGGATCTATCTTCAGATCAATATTTTCAACGGAAAATATTTTCCTATTTGCTACAACAACTGCAAACAAGTATGAAGAGGCAAGGGGTAAAGCCGAAATTCACATAGAATTACAGGGATCAAGGCACCATTGAGATTTTGTATTTGACATGAACAGCAGAAAAACTTTTCATGAAAATTTTGAGAAAAAGGACTATTGAAAGACCAAGGCTAAGCTTCTAAAATTCTTGGCAACAGCCATGGACAGGATGTTCAGTATATATCTTTTAACTAACTAGTGTTAGTTTAGCACTAAACACTAGAACTTTCTGTTGTTGCCACACCGAGATCTATGAGGTAATGATCATTATTTAAAAATTTTTTTTTAATGTTTACTTATTCTTGAGAGAGAGAGAGAGAGAGAGAGAGAGATAGTGTGTGTGTGTGTGTGTGTGTGTGTGTGTGTGTGAGCAGGGGAGGGGCAGAGAGAGAGACAGACACAGAATCGGAAGCAGGTTCCAGGCTCCGAGCTGTCAGCACACAGCCCAACGCGGGGCTCGAACCCACGAACTGCGAGATCATGACCTGAGCCGAAGTCAGATGCTTAACTGACTGAGCCACCCAGGTGCCCCCATCATTCTTTTTGAAAGACTAAACAGCAGTCTAGTGAATAGATGTATCATAGCTTATTTAAATATCTCCATATTGATGCATATTTAGATTGTTTCCAATTTTTTAATATTATAATCATTGTTGCCAAAAAAGCTGTACTTGGATGTCATTGCTGTCTAAGCAAGAATTTTTGTAAGAGAGATTCCCAGAAGCAGAAACGCTGGATTACACATTATATACGCTTAAATTTTTGTAGGTGACCAATTGTCCTCTACAAGCTTGTGCAGATTTATATTCCTGTTAACGAACACTGTAGTGTTCGTTTGCAGTGTTCTCACTAATGCCGGCTGTGATAAACCTTTTTAATTTTTTCTAATCTGAATGAAAAAGATGGTATCTCATTTAAAAAGCTAAATGTATTTAGTTATTAGTGCATTTGAACATCTTTTCATATGTTTATGACCATTGACTACTTTGTACTTCTGTGTGAATTACCCATTCATCTCTTCTACCTGTTTTTCCAATTAAGTTGTATCTTTCCTATTTATTTTCATGGAACGCTTTGTTGCAGCATTTTCATTCAGTCTATCTCCTTAATTCTATGTCTTTCATTGTGGAAAATTATAAATTTTTACATAGCTATTTTTATCAGTTTTTAAGCATTTCAAGGTTTCATATCATGTTTAGAAAAGCCTTCCCTATTCCAAAATCTTTTAAAAAATTTTTTAATGTTTATTTTTGAGAGAGAGAGAGTGCAAGCAGGGGAGGGGCAGAGAGAGGGAGACACAGGATCCGAAGCGGGCTCCAGGCTCCGAGCTGTCAGCACAGAGCCCAACATGGAGCTCAAACCCATGAACCATGAGATCGTGACCTGCGCTGAAGTTGGACGCTTAACCCACTGAGCCACGCAGGTGCCCCTCTCTATTCTGGAATTTTAAACTCTTTTCTAATTATTTTATTATCACAATAGATAGGTTTACAACAAAACTGTTGTCCACTATGTTGTTCAACATATGTCTTTTTTAATCCACAGAATTAAATCTTAAAATTTTTTTTTTCAACGTTTTTTATTTATTTTTGGGACAGAGAGAGACAGAGCATGAACGGGGGAGGGGCAGAGAGAGGGAGACACAGAATCGGAAACAGGCTCCAGGCTCTGAGCCATCAGCCCAGAGCCCGACGCGGGGCTCGAACTCACGGACCGCGAGATCGTGACCTGGCTGAAGTCGGATGCTTAACCGACTGCGCCACCCAGGCGCCCCAGAATTAAATCTTAAAAGTGTGTCCTAGGAAATAAGTTTCTCTCTTCCGAAGAAATGACATGCTCTTTTTCCAAACTCTGATTGTATTTCTTTTGCTCCTGAGCCAGGAAACTGAGCCTAGTTTCATCAGGATTTTCCTGTTTTTATTGGAATTTTATCTTTGCAACTGTGTTATTTTGTGCCCTTTACTGCATGCTCCTTTGGATCTTTTGTGAAGTCAGAAAGCAACTAAATAATAAATAAGTTAGAAAATGATTAAATAAACAACAAAGGGAAAGTGATTAAATAAATAATAAAAACCTATCATATTTAATTTAAACTTTTTCAGGTCATTTTTTTCTTAATCCACTTTACTCTGAATGTTTGGTCTGCTAGAATTAACTAGAATCCAGCTGTTAAGACTATAGATCTCTTGCACTCCCTCCATTTATTGGTTTATAACTTGGTGTACCATAGTGTAAGCTTCTTAAAAGCAAGAACTTTTCTAATTATCCTTGAATCCAAGTCACCCTATGGCTGAAAATAAGTACTTAGATGTTTCCTGAATGAATGAACCAGGATGAAATCTAGGTTAAAGGCAACAGCCCAAGCACTCCCAGGGTATTTCTGTTGGGAAACGTGTTGCATCTGCAATTATGGATGACAGTAATTGAGCAGAGGACCCAAAGATACAAGAGCTCTGCCATCATTAGCCTGGAATCACCAAGGGAAAGAAGCAGAGCATTGCAGTTCAGAAATGTTCCCAACAACACGGGTTGAAAAAAACAAGGGTTGGCATTATCTAAGTAATTCACATACCCAGACACCTTACAGTCCCAAGAAATCCAATGATTTGGGATTTGGTGGTAATCTGCATGCCTACCTTCTCATTTTTAAGAAGCTTTGATGACACAAGGCAATGTGAAAGCTGATTTTATTTCTGAAACTAGATTTTATTTAACTTAGAAATTCCAACCCATGGGATAAATGCAAAGCTAATGTGCAGTGATAAAATTCATCTTTTAGCAATAACTTTGAAATGCAAGAAAGCCTTAGGTGTTAGAATTAGATAAAAGTTGGAAGACAAAGTCCTGACATCTTTAAAATGAGCTTTTGGCTTCATTTTCCCAATCCATACCTTTCCCTGACATCTCAATTCCATTTTCTCTGGGATTTTAAGCAATGTGTGTGGTCTCCTTACCCTAGCTGGGCAACAAAGCAAATATGGCTTCTCCCTCACTGATCTTATTCTCTTGATGGATGGGATGGATGGGGAAAGGAAAGAACATATGTTTCTTTTTCCTTCCTTTTTAATTTTAGTTGGGGGGGGGGCACGAGCTGGGGAGAGGGTCAGAGGGGGACAGAGGGAGAGAGAGAGAGAGAGAGAGAGAGAGAGAGAGAGAGAGAGAGAGAGAATCTTAAGCAGGTTCCACACTCTGTGTGGGGCTCAACGTGGAGCTCAATCCCATGACCTTAGGATCATGACCTGAGCTGAAATCAAGAGTTGCATGCTCAACCAACTGAGCCCCCCAGGCATCCTATGACAGAACATACCTTAGACCAGCTAGCACTGCAACATAAACCGCTCCATGAGGTTGGCTGGGCTGAGGCCAAGCAAGATGATCAACATTAGACTGTATAATAATAGTTCATTATAACACTTAACAATGTTTCTGCAACTATTTTTTTGTGCTTCTCTACCACCAGCCTGTGAACCTTTTTGGGACAGGAACTGTGTCTCACTCATCTTTCTATCTCCAGACTATTCTATCCCCAGCACAGATACTCAGGAACCCAGCAACTGAACTGGTCAAGGAAGAGCAACAATACAACGTATGTGGGTCTGGAATAAGGAAGAAAGCAATTATCATCATCATGTTTTTAACTTAGAAGAGCAGGTCCAGTAGATCCACTGGATGCCTCGTAGGTCAGCTTGAAAGAAGGTATACTTGAATTTTTGACAAAGAAAGTGATGGCTCATCCTAAGAAGGAACCAAGAAAGTACAGACTTAAATTTTGCCTCTGGAGAAAATCACACACACGTCTCCACTCAGGGAGGGCTAGGTGAGTGTTTTCACACACACACACACACACACACACGATTTCAGCTTCTATGCAAAGGCTCCTACTTCTCTTAAAGGCATTATTTGGAATTTTAAGGAAAACCTGCAGATTGTGTATCAGGGTGCTGAGCTACGAGCCAGGAGTAACAAAAGCCAACACAGTGGTCATGGCATCACCCTGAACTCTATACCAGGCCATCTCCAGGAGGACGTAGCCTGAGGCAAGAAGTCCTTGGTGCCATTCTCTTACTACTACCTTCGTGGTAACACGAAACTTGACGTTAATAGACACACTGTGGATGACAGAATTCTGATAGCCCCCATCTGATACTGCTAATATTACGGAAAAGGCGCTGGAAACATACACAACATGTGTTTATTTCCGGATGCCATCAGATGACCTTGGACAAGTGTTTCACACTCCGAGTTGTGGTCTGTCCTTCTCTCTTTTGTAAAAGAAAGCTTTCTGCCTTCCTCTCAGAGTTTCTGTGAGGACCAAATTAGATTCAGTGCATTACAATGTTTTATGAAATAATGCAAAGTGGAAGAGAATTCCTGTTATCAAGATCGCATGGCTTTCAGAAATCTCTTATGTAGCCGAACTATTTGAAAAAATAATGAAAATTTAAAAAAATGTTATGTATTTATTTTGAGAGAGAGGGAGCAAGCACAGGAGCAGGGTAGGGGCACGGAGAGAGGGAGAGAGAGAATCCCAAGGAGGCTCTGCACTGTCAGGGCAGAGCCAGAGGCAGGGCTCGATCCCATGAATGGAGAGATCACGAACTGAGCTGAAATCAAGAGTCAGACGCTTAACCAACTGAGCCACCCAGATGGCCCAATAATGAAATTCTCATGGGCCTACCATGAGATTGGCACAACCACATGAGATTGGGTTGCTACCACACCTGACATACCTGATTTCCATTTAACCTCCCTTCAACTAAAGCAGCCACTCTGTTGACACAGTTTATCATATTATTATGCAACACTTTATGTATATGCTAGAGTAGAGAGAGCAGTCTAGTTAGTGGAATCTATTCTATTGATCAACTTCAACAACGAGCGATCTGTGGTCAGTGTTGTTTCATCACCGGTAAACTGACTCCACCTGCCATCATCCCAAGTGCCTCTGCAGCAAATCCCAGACAGCGTATCATTTCACGTGTGAATGGCCAAAATAAGACTCTTATAAAAATATAATCACAACGGCCACATCACGCTTAAAATATCAGTACTATGTTCACATTTTCTCAGTTATCTTCCGAAAAAAAGTTTGCGGGTGGTGGGGGTGGGGGGCGGTATATTCGTTTGGATTCCAGCTTTGGTGGCATGAGCCTGGAGCCAGAGGGGAAGGGAGCTCTCAGATCCTTCTGGAGGCAGCGGCTCCCATAGGGTTCCATGACTCACTCCCAGAGGAGTAGTCAGAAGTTTGGTCCTATGGGCCTCCAGAGCCAAATGCCAATCGGCTTAAAATAGCTTGATTCTTGCTTTTTGTTGTTGTTGTTTTGGGTTTTTTTTTCCCCCACACAAAACTGCGTGATTCAATGGGTTAAGAGTCTGGGGAGGAGCAAGAGGAAGCTGTGAGAATTTAAACACAGGAATGCGTGAAAGTACCTTGAAAATAGTGGTATTGTTGTTATTATTAATTTTAAATGCCATTTGAAACTCATCCGTCATCCCATCTAAATAACTGATGTACATGGGGAGTCTGAAAAGACTTTTTAAGGCAGAAAAGGCACTCCACTGTAGAGCTTCTCCGAGGCACACAGTCTTACCAGCGGGTATAGATGTGGATTTGGGCGCTGGAAGCAAACTCCGGCGGGGGGTTGTCACACTGGAGGACGCTGGAGGGGTCACCCGGCTGGCCCCCTTGGGTGCGTCTTTGGAAGGCAGAGCCGCCTTCGGAGCTGGCTGGTCTTCATTCCCAAAGGTTGACCCTGTGGGAGGCAGACAGGATGTTAATTATAACTTCATGAAAAATGGATTGGACCCTCCTTGCCATTTGCAATTGCCAACCAATCGTAACGCCGTCATCTGCTTTAGAATTTGACCTGACTCTTCGTGAGTGGCCTTGAAAAGCCTTTCTCTGGGACCGGATGTGGAAAAGAGCTCCCTTTAGGCTCCGAGAAAAGTCTGTCATTCCAATGCTCTGTGCAAGGGACTCCATAAAAGACAAGGGCAGCCTCTGAAGATTTTACACCTGTGTGCAGACACACACAATTTGCTTATGTGGATGTATAATTGTATAATGTGCATATGACAACACGTTTATTTAGTGAGTCACAGAGGATAAAACCAGTGTGAGTGACCCAGGAGAGGTGAGAATCAGACCCGTACGTGCACGGCTGGTCCAAGGAGCTTGTGCAGAACTCCCTGCTACCCAAGTTATTTTACCTTCGGAACCAGAGGCTTGGGGTGAAGACAGAGGGGTGAGGACCATGGGCACAGAGAATCTCCTCAAAATCCACAAAGCTTTTTTCTTTTTTTTTTTTTTTTTTCTGGAAAGCCGAGGCCTCATCGAAATACAAAGCCCCTGAATTAGAGCCTAGTTGACGGCAAAGGCAGAAGACGCTTATTGATCATTTCAGTTTGCCATCCAATACAGAAATACAGAGACTCTGTGTCTACGGGACAGTTTGTTTATGAATGACTGCTCTGACATTGTGAGCATATGGCATATGGGGACCTGTGTCAGGTTTAAATACGCAAGGTGGTTGTGGCCCCACGCTTTCTTCTAGATCTTCCCCCAAACTGCTATGGTTTATGCATTTGTAATCTCTTAAAGACAATGACAACACCATCCAATCCTTGTGAAAGCATCAGTCCTTTAAATACACCTCTGAGTATAGCTGTGAGCCCTAATCCACGAAACAGAGCCTGAATGTACTGGAACTATAGCTCGTTTGGAATTAAGCTATCCGGTTAGAAACGTGACCATCTACCATGGAAAATATGCAATGACAGCTGGAAGAAGTATACAGAATTTTAGCAGATTAAATTTTTTGTTTTCATCATTTTAAAAGGATAGGCATAACATTCTATTTAGATAGGGCCTGCATAAAAATGATAACATTATTCAAATGGCTTCAGTGTTCGAAACACCCAGGAATCGTATTCACCCACTTAGGGTAAGAGATTGCTGCTTTCCTCCCTCTGAAGACCCGAACGTCTCTTTAAAATTCGTGAGACTTGCTTTGTTTCTAAAGAAAAGTGTATCCGACAAGGAAAGATAAAGAATGTGCTATTTCCCAGCACAAAACCTACGTCCTATAGCTCTTTTAAGGTCGGCACAAGGTTTTAAATAGTTCTAAACAGGGCTAGGAGAATGCTTTTGATCTACGCAAACAACAAATGCATCGAAATTCACCAAAAAGATCTGCACTGTATCCTGAATATCAGATAGAAAAGGAAGCATATGATTAATCCAGAAACTTCATCAGGAAAAGGGATGCCACACACCTGTAAGACAAGAAGTCTTAGCTTCTGAACCATACGATGAGCTCACCAGTCCAATTGTAGAAAGGATGTCTGGAGGTTTGTAGGACATTTCAGATGGAAGGAGGGGGCTCAGCCACTGGATATATTTCACCTGGAATCATCTACTGTTTAGCCTACTGCTGACATACTGCCTGAATAATCTATCACTAAAACGTGTACTGGAAGCCGAATTGAACATAAAAAGTTTCACAGGGTCTTTTCCTCATTAAAGTTTCTTAAGAAGGGAAATATTTTGTATCTTTGGTAAAGTTCAAATGTCCTTTCATCAAACCCTCTTACACCTGGCATCATCCTCTTATGTGAAATTTATCATTCAGAGAACATGTCAACTTAGAGATTCGGCGGCCTTCCAGGCTGGGAAGTAATTCATCTGTTTGAAGAACAAAGTGTCAAGGAAGCTACGTGGGTGATGTACTCTCCTCTGAGTGAGGTCTTGAATGAACGAAAAAAAAAAAAAGAAAAGAAAGTAAAATAAAATAAAATAGAACACTATTCTTATCCACCATTGTGGGATACAGCTGGCAGTTAACAGCATCACTCTTTGAAAACCAGCTTAAGTCAGCCAGTAATTAAAGACTCATTATTTAGTAAGCGAAAAGTACGCAGAATTTGGGAATTACTGCTGAATTCTATAAATGCTCTGGGTACTTCACAATGCAGGCCACATTAAACCACTGCTTGCTAAGAGGAAGGAAACACGTGGAAATAAACAAACGGCTTGTGTAAGCCAGAACAGTGTTCCGAAGGATTCAGTCAGTGGAAGTGGTTCAGGTGTCTAATCCAGTCCTCTCGTTGCCAACCAGCCCGAATCTGGCCTGAACCGTCGAGGTTATCACCTGGATAAATGGTGCAGACCGGCAAGCAGAACAACCAGGGGGGTGGATATTATCTCCTCCCCTTCCACCTCCCTGCACCTCAGTTTTCTTCATCTATAAGTGGGGATACTGAGCATGGACCTCATAGGGCTATTGTGGGAAGTGAGAGAGCTAAGAAAATGAATTTGTAAACGTTAATGCCAAGAGTGGGCACAAGAAAACAGAATGGTGTCTGTGCATGCTGAACCCTCCTGTGTCAGTTATGAACACACACAGGTTAGTTTTCAACTCAGCGGCCGGTCCTTACAGCCAATCAGTTTTTCTTAGGACTTGGCCAAGTATCCAGAGATTGCTATCAGATGGGCTGCTCTCTGTGAGAAGGAAGGAAAGGACTGAAATAAATCTGACAGCAACAGCAGGATGTAAGACTAAAGAGATCCGGTATGATTGTCCTTAAAACATATGTTGAGCAACTTGAGACCCAGGAAACGGTGAGAATAAGAACAGAAAGGAACACCACGCTTAAGAGATACCGACTATCGCTGGTTCCATCATGACTGAAACTGTTAGGGGGGGTGACTGGGTGGCTCAGTCGGTTAAGCGGCTGACTTCGGCTCAGGTCATGATCTCGCGGTCCGTGAGTTCGAGCCCCGCGTCGGGCTCTGCGCTGACAGCTCAGAGCCCAGAGCCTGTTTCAGATTCTGTGTCTCCCTCTCTCTGACCCTCCCCCATTCATGCTCTGTCTCTCTCTGTCTCAAAAAATAAATAAACGTTAAAAAAAAAAAAAGAAACTGTTAGGACACAGGGCATAAGCACGTTCAACTTTCCTAGATGTTCAAAATGGCTTTCCAAAATTGCCTGTTGCAATTCACACCCACTACAGGTCGTGACTGTCAGACTTTCATTAGTTGATGACATAGGTTTTAATTTATAGGTCTTGGGCAGGCAGGGAGGTGGAACATGTTTTTCATATAGTTATTAGCTATTCAAGTTTTTTCTTCTGTAAGACGCCCACTCATTTTTCTACTATTTTGCCTTTCTAAATGACATAGAGGAGGTTGTTTTTTTTTTTAATATTCTGGATACTGATCCTTTATTGGTATATATTTTAAATTTTCTCCGTCTTTCTTTCTCCACTTGATTGGTACCTTATGAATCGTAGCTTTTCCTTCTCCACGTGAGATAATAAAGATGTTCTTCTGTGTATTCTTCTAAATGGCTTAAAACTTTTTTTTTAACTTTAGATCAATTCATCTGGGATGAAGCATGGAGTAGGGATGGAATTTGTTGCTGCTGTTTCTATATAGACAGCCAGTTATCCCAGCCCCGTGCATTGGGCAGTCCCTTCACTGCCAGCTGTTGAGTATCAAGCTTCCACACAGGCCTGATTGTTAGACTAAGCTAACAACCCCCAAATTTCAGTCATTTAACATAACAGAAGTTTCTCTGTCAATCGTGAATCATCTCACACAGGTAATCCGGATGATCTGCTGTGCTGGGGAGCTCTATTCCAGACAGGGACTCGGGCTCCTTCCATCTCCTGCTTTTGCCCTACCCTGGGTCTCTCAAGAGACATTAACACGCAGCTGGGGAGAAAATGAATTGTTCATGGGAGGATTTTATGGGTCAGGCCTAGAAGTGGAGTGCATCACTTCTGCCATGGGCCCACTGGCTGGGGAACGTAAGCTCCGTTTACGCCTAGGAGAAAAGGGAAATCATCTGGTGAACGCCTATCCACTCTGCCTCACGAGGCTCCATTTCTGAACCCTATATTCTGTTTCACTGATCTCTTTGTCTCTCACGATCCCAATACTACACTGATTTACCATCGCGTGAGACAAGGCTGGCACGCCAAACCGGTACAAGACAAGTACCTCCAATTCTGCTCGTTCACTTTACAACGGTCTTGACCCAAATATTCTTGACTCTTTCTCTTGCATACCAATTCTAGAATCTACTTGTCAAGTTCCAAGAAAAGTGGTCAGAATTTCCAACAGATACAATTAAATCTTTTTTTCTGAACTGCAACCAGATCAAAGGAAGAACGCGCACAGATTTCACTCAAGATCAGCAGACATACGCTGAGCTCCGAGTCTACCGTGGGTGGCATGTTAGATGAGAGAGATACAGAGAAGGCAGAGTTCCGTGAAAAAGCAAATACCACATCAGTGGCAGTACTCCTTAAGGGGCAAAATTTGTGGGGATATTTGGAGTTGCAGCAACATCGGCATTTAGCGGGTAGGGCTGTCAATACCTCCGTTCAGGAGACATGTAGAAATGTAGGAGACCACGGAGAGCAAGGGCTAATAAATGCCAGGTGAGGGGTACGACGCAGGGAGAAAAGGTACGTTGTTTGTAAACAATCACACGTCATCAAGGGAATCTCCCTATGCCATTCTTAACTTTGTTATGTTATCACCACTGAAGTCTGCAGATGTTCCCCTGATTGCAGTAACTAAAGGACAAAAGCCTGCTATTTCACTGCTGGATGGTAGCCATCTTTTGCAGATATCCAAATCATCATATCATCCACTTCCTGCTTGGAAGGTAAGATCGCCTTCATGAGAGTGTGAGAATTTGCAAGGTGTATGTTCTGCATGGTTACAGGATCGAGCTGGGTCCAGTTGAATTTATAAACCTAATTGCACTGTATTTTTCTCTTTAAACCACCAGGACAACTATGCTTGGCCAGCACTAAATCCTAGAAGAAAGTGATTGCTCTCTTCTCCCTCCAGGACGGCTCCTAGAGTTCATTACCCACAGTGCTTACATCCTTGAGCTGGTGGATCAAGTCTATCAAACCTTCATGGAGTTGGACGCCTACCTCACACCATATGCAAAACCTAATTTAAAATGGATCAGGGCACCTGGGTGGCTCAGCCGGTTCAGCATCCGACTTCAGCTCAGGTTGTGATCTGGTAGTTCATGGATTCAAGTTCCACATCGGGCTCTGTGCTGACAGTTCAGAGCCTGGAGCCTGCTTCGGATTCTGTGTCCCTCCCCCGCTCACACTCTGTCTCTGTCTCTCTCAAAAATAAATAAACGTTAAAAAAAATTAAATGGATTAAAGACCTAATGTATACACTAAAATTATACATTTTTTAGAAGAAAACATAGATGTAAATCTTAATGACCTTGGGACTAGATAATAATTTCTTAGATATAACATCTAAAGCACAAGTAACTCAAGAAAAAAATAGATATTAAGATTTCATCAAAATAAAAGCCTTAGTGCATCAAAGGACACTACGAGTAAAGAGGAAAGACAGCCTACAGAATTGAAGAAAATATTTTCAAATCACTTATCCGATAAAGGTCTAGGATCCAGAATAAAGATCTATAGCTCAACAATGAAAAGACAAATAATTCAATTAAAAACGAACACAGAATTTGAGTAGACATCTCTCCGAAGAACATATACAAATAGCCAATAAGCACATGAAAAGATGCCCGACATCTTTAGACACTAGGGAAATGCAAACCAAAGAAACCACTGTAAACCCACTAGGGTGGCTATAATAAAAAACACAGACAATAGCCAAGTCGGGGGAGACGTGGGGAAACTGGAACCTTCCACACATCACTGGTGGGATCGCAATGTGGTGTAGGTGCTCCGGGTGATATACTCTTGTACAAGTTCCCACACGAGGAGGATGATACCTAATCCCTCCCTAACCCCCTTCACACTTCTCATCTACTCTCACAAAATCGGGCGTACATCTGATCTACTCCGGTCCTACAGGACAGACAGTGGAAGACACATGCAATTCAGGCCAGAAGAGGCTGCACTAAAGGCAGGCACTGGGAGGAGGAAGTGTGAATGTTTAGGATACCTGACGCGCCCCTGCCAAGTAACGGGTGGTACCTATTCAACTTTCTCGAAAGGGTGACTCTGGCTACGACTGAGGTCAGGATGAGATGTTAGGGCTTCTGATCCATATTCCAATGTGCTCTTTCACTACTTCACCCATTGGCATGCCAAGAAGTTAACCTGAATCTTAAAAAGAAGAAAGGACGGCAATGAGGGACAGACACTAACCAGACCGGAATGAGGTTCTTAAAAGGAAGGCTGTAGAAGGAAAGCAAAGTCGTTATTAATACTATCAGGGCATTACAGCCAAACTTTAAGTGACATGTTTCATTGATTTTGAATATTTATACATATTATAATGATTATACTACTCTCTTCACTGATTTTTTTTTTTTTTTTTTAACAATCCCAGGCAATCAAGTTGTATCATGTTCTGGCTGCATGATTGCCTAATTGATGCATATTTGATTGATTTAGCAGCAGTTATCACCTGGTGGCAAAATTTAGTTTAATTATTAACGTACCAACTGAATGTTTTATTTCCCACCTCCTGCGTATTTTAACCCAGGTGTATGTTTCATTTTGTGCGTTAAAGAGCTAAAGGAAACCCGCTCTCTTGCGATTTCAGCAAGGCTATTTCTTTGTCAAAAGGAAGTAGACTAAGCCTTCCAGGCTCTACACTAGGCAGGGGTCCCAGGACAAGCATGGTCCAGCCCTCATATACCTTCCGGTGGGGGGGGGGGGGGGGACACTCACACCCCAAACACATGCCCAGACAGAAACGCCAAGGGGCAGAGCTAGAGGGAATCTCAAGGGTGAAGGAGAATGGGTGCTTGGGGACAGCCTCCTGGAAGGGGTGACACTTAATCACTTCCCTCAGCTGCATACTAGCACCTCACCTCTTTTATTCTTTCTTATGAATGACATCATCATTATTCTAGAAACTTAGGATGGGGTGCCACAGTCACCTTTGAATCTCTCTTTCCCTTTTATCAACCAATGCAAGTCACTGTGCTTCCGTTTCCATTCTGGACTTCAGATTTAAATCCCCTCTCTGCTCCTGTGCCTCCCCCCCCCCCCCCAGGGTCTGTCCCTTGGCACTTCTTGGAGAGACAATAGTGTCAGGTCTCCTCCCCCCCCCCATCACCCCCACTCAGTTCACCCTCCTCACTGTGCCTTGTTATTCTTCCCAAAGCACAAGCATTTCAATGCAGTCTTCCAAGTAAGTACCAATGCTCTCTGGCATTCAAGCTCTTCCACTATCTGGTTCCAGCTAGCTTTCCCGCCTTACCTCCCGCATCAAGAACAGTATAAACTGCAGGCAGGATTCCCCAGGGCACTTCCTGCTCTGCCATAATCAAGGCTGTGCTCGAGAAACGCTGTATGAATGAAGAAAGTGCTCGGTGCCGATGTGTCCCATGGCCAGGGCTTCCTGTCATAGATGCTTCTTTTTCCCGACTTCTGAGCCCGCAGGCTCTCAAAAAGCTCCATGCTCGCCCCAACGGCTCCTGCGAATGTAGTCGCACTGAGCATGGCCACGTTGGGCATTTGTTGCTTAAAGGGCGGGGGTTGTCTATGGTGTGGTATGGTGGGCTTTGAGCATTTTTGAAAACAATAAACAGAAAGACAAAAATCGGAGCTTAGGCAAAATGGGTGAAGGGGAGTAGGGGGTACAGGCTTCCAGGTGTGGAATGATCAAGTCACGGGGATGAAAGGCACAACGCAGGGGATAAGCCAATGGTACTGGAATAACGTGGTGTGGGGACAGGTGGTGGTGGCACTTGTGGTGAGCAAGCACAGCAAAATGTATAAACTTGTCAAATCACTGTGTTGTGCGCCTGTAACTAATGTGGACCATATTCAAATGGAAACACTTTCCTTTAAGTTAACATTGTCTTTCTGCCTAAGCACCACTACCCTTCTCCCCAAGAGAGGGTACCGTTTACCTAATACTTCTCTAGATCGCATTGCAAATTTTGTTTTAGTCTCACCTTAAGCGTTATCTCTGGGTTTGATCAAGTTTGAGAGGCTGACAGTTAAGTGGTTAAGACCACCTGGGTTCAAATGCTGGAGCCACTTGTTACCAGTTGTCTGACTTTGGACAAGTTGTTTACCCTCTCTGTGCCTCATTTCTTCATCTTTAAATGGGGGGGCGGGGATAACAGCAGTACCTACTAATTAGAGTTGTCATATTATGACAGTTATTACATGTTTAGAACAAGGTGTTCAGAATAGCATGTGGCACATATAAGCACTCGGTGAATGGTATCACTGAGGTCTGCCCACTAACCCAACACGGAGCCTCATTTGAAGCCCATCAGCCCCATCAGCCTATCCCCTCCTCCCTCTTTTTCCAGCCACCCATCCCTTGTGGCTTCCTATCTTTCCAAGGCTTTAACTGGGATCACTTCTGGGGGTCTGGCTCTAACGAGGAAGCTCTAGAGAACGATGGTTCCTTCTATATCCATCTTTCCCCAGGAGCCTAAGTCCTAAGGAAAGTAAGACACATAGGGTACATTTCACTACTCCCTATTGACCTAGAGCAAGTGCTTACTTCTTACTAAGCCAGGAGGTGGCCTCAGAGTCTTTCTCAACACAGCACTCCAGGAGGCCAGTAACTTATTCCAGCCCTAGACCAGAGGACACATCCTCATACACTCAGCATCCTTATGAGGGCGTAGGACACACTTCTGGAGGTCAGGGGCTAGGTGGGAAAGGATTCCTCTAGGTCCACAGGAACTTCCTGGATTCCTGCTGCAGGGACCTCAGCTCCCGAGCTCTTCCGGCTGGGCTTTGGCAGTAAGATAACAGGAAGAAGAAGAAGAAGAAGAAGAAGAGTACCATATATAGCCTAGTCATGACACCACAGGCTCTTCCCAAATTCAATACCAGATTTGAAACTTACTAGTAATAATCTCTTTGCAAATTTAATTAAGCCTCTTTTATGAAATGGCTTATTTATTTATTGGCCCTCTGTGAATCTGAGAATTAAATGAGAAAGTGCACAGAAAGCCCTTTGCAAAGTGTCTCGTACCCAGTAAACGTTAGTTGTCGTCAACAGCGGGAGCATCAGCATCTGTAGAAGAAGCTCTCTTATCAGCGAATTTCTTCGAGCTCCCCATCTAGCCCACGTGACACCAAATGGCACCGCTTTTTAGGAGATCCTGTTCCATGCGAGCCCTGTGGAAATACCCTTGAGACTTCCCTAACCCTCCCTCTCACCTGCAGAAGCAGATGGCATCTGTAAGTCGTGAATGCGGACATCGATGGCTAACCTCCACCTTCACACATTCCTAAGGCTCCAGCAGACAGTCTCCCCAGGGCCCCGGGACCCGGCATAATCCCCCATGTTTTCTTCTTTGGACAGCCGTCACGACTAAATCATCACAGGAGAAGAAACATACCTCTGTCCCCCCAATTCTCTATCCCCCCGCTGTCCCCTGGCACTCCAGAAAAGCTTCACCTTGTCCTTCTGGAGTCCATACTAATACACAGCAGAGAGGGTCCTCTTTCCTATTTCTTCTCAGGAAGTAGGGGGAATATGGGTGCAGGTAAGCTGATAAAATGAGATGCATAGTTTCACAAACGTAGGCCTGGTGAATGTGACCCCTGGGTCCCCATCTGAGCGATCTGCGACAGTCTGGAATGTGGGCAAGTTTGTCGGTCCTTCAAAGCCTGGTTAAGTGCCACCTTCTGTATAGTATCTTTCCAACTCCCTTCTAGGTAACAGAGCTACTCTACGAAAGACCCAGCTGGTTAACAAAGAAAGCAAAGGTCAGGGGTAATAAAACCATCTCTCTTAAAATCACAAAAGTAACCAAGGAAGGTGAAAGCCAGCACCACCCAGCCTAGGACTTCTGAGCTCCCAGCACATAAATGACTCAAAGCTTACTTTTAATTTGAGAAATTCTCTTTAATATTTACCAAGGCACATTCGCAAAGGAGAGGACATTGTCAAATACTGATGGAGGTTAGTTACTTAAAAGACCGAGGGCTAATATATGACATATCGAGAGACTTTTGGGTAATTAAAAGCAACGTTTTCCATTCCTTTTTTTATATCAATTAGTCCAGTTGTAACAAATCCCTTTTCCCTATCTGAAGTGCTTAAAAGCTTGAGCCACCGTCCCTGAATGCCCTGGTTCATCACTGTGTGAATCTTTTAGTAGTTAATACCTTGGGGAAAATATTTAAACTGGAGCATTTTAATTATATACTTAATATGGGAGTTGTTAAAAGATAAGCGCATCTGATTTGAACTCAATTTAAATTCTGCTGAAGTTATTAGTATGGTGTAAGAAATGATAGAAATGATCAAGGGCTTCTGTATCAGCTTTTATTAATAGAGCAATAAGAAAGTTTAGGTGTTCTATTTCTACAGCTCAGATTTTGTGCTCTATTGTAGTCGCCTTTTTTGTGTCACGGATTTAATTAGCTGCTTCGAGGCACCTGAGGGCCTCATGGATTATTCCATGTCAAACACTGCTTTAGTGAGCCCCAGTTTGGCAGCAACCCAAGTTCAAACCAGGAGAGACCGAGTCCAATGCCGAAAAGTGGCTCACTGCAACTGAGACCCAACCTCCTCTCCCATATATTTACAAACACTGTAGGGACTGCTGGAAGGAGCCGGATTGTTCCATCTAGCCAGGAGTTTTTGCACTCTTCAAAAGAACCATTTCTTTTTTTTTTTTTTTTAATTTTTTTTAACGTTTATTTATTTTTGAGAGAGGGAGAGAGAGACAGAGCATGAACGGGGGAGGGGCAGAGAGAGAGGGAGACACAGAATCGGAAGCAGGCTCCAGGCTCCGAGCCATCAGCCCAGAGCCCGATGCGGGGCTCAAACTCACGGACGCAAGATCATGACCTGAGCTGAAGTCAGACACTTAACCGACTGAGCCACCCAGGCGCCCCCAAAAGAACCATTTCTACCTAGTAGCATCTGGGGAATATGAAACCTTTCAGGGAGAAGTAACTGAAGAGCCTCTTGGGAAATGAACAGCAGAGTGGCTTTAAGGAGGTGTGTTGGCAAGCACCATAATATTCAACACCTGGACTCCAAGAATTTTCTCCCTCCTCCTTGGAGCTAGAAAACTCCCTCTCTCCCTTCAGGGTCCGTGAGGATAGCCATCTTCCTTTTTTTCCCCCCTCTTTCAACATGCCGGTTGTGTCTCTCAACAACTTCAGGGCACTTTCTGTTTAGCCCAGAGTTTTCAACAGCACTGTCCACATCTTAGACCAGGGGAGTCTTTGCTGTGCATTGACTGTAGGATGCTTAGCAATATTCCTGGTCTCTACCCACTGGATCCAATAGCACTTTCTCTCCCTGCCCATCCCTGTACTGTGACAATCAAAAAATGTCTGCAGACATCGCCACATATCCTCCAGGGACAAAAACCATCTCCAGTTGAGAACCACTGCTCTAGCTGAAAGACTAAAACATTTAGGCAAAATATACTACTTACCTGTCTTGGTGGAAGACGAAATCAGTAATATCTAAAATCCTGCTGGGTTAGCGTGATAGCTAATTCTTTAATAATTTTTGATTGGAAATTTTTGGTTAACCCTTTAGGCCAATGAGAACTGTATGAATACACTGTCTTTGATATTTAAGAGTATTTTAACAAAGCTCACCTGCTTTTCATGTATATTACTCTGATCAATTGCATTCAAGATTGAGAAGCTGGACTGAAATCTTCCTGATGCTGAAGGCCTCAGTCCAAAACCTTGAATCCCCAGTTGCTGTACTAAAGTCCAAATAAAAATATCTTGAGAACATAAATAGCAACTGATTTCAAATGAAATTGCATGGGGAGGGGCACCTGGGTGGCTCAGTCGGTTAAGTGTCTGACTCTTGATTTCAGGTCATGCCATGATCTCATGGTTCATGGGTTTGAGGCCCACATCAGGCTCTGCACATGGAACGTGCCTGGAGTTCTCTCTTTCTCCTCTCTCTCTGCCCTTCCCTCCCCCCCCCCCCCCACCCCGGTCACACGTGCATTCTCTCTCTCTCAAAATAAATTAAAAAACTTAAAAAATTTATTTTCTTGGGGGCACCTGGGTGGCTCAGTTAAGCATCTGACTTCAGCTCAGGTCATGATCTTGCGGTTTGTGGGTTCAAGCCCCGCGTTGGGCTCTGTGCTGACAGCTCAGAGCCTGGAGCCTGCTTCAGATTCTGTTTCCCTCTCTCTCTCTCTCTCTCTCTGTCCCTCCCCTGTCCACACTCTATCTCTCTCAAAAATAAACAAATATTTTTAAAAAAAAGTATTTTCTTAAAAAAAGAAATTGCATGGGGGAAACCCCAATAGGAGACAAATGGTGATGCTCTTTGAGGAGTTTAAATCATCATGGTTATTGAATAGAGAGGACGTCACTCCTTATAAGAATCCCACTAAGAAATAAACGCTTTTTAAAGCATTAAAATTGCTGGACTTACAGAACAAAACAAAAGAAAGAGAGTTCTCCTTTTCTTTCCTATGGCTGCCTGTGTGTTTCTGGCTATTGCCTTGGATGAAAGGGGACTACGGTCACTGAACCCCAGGGGAGGTGCTGCTACAGCATTGAGAACATGGCAGTCCTGAGTCAGCCATTACCTTTTTTCATCTGTGTCCTCCTTTGTAACATCAGAGGAACAACCACCACTGGGACCATCAGACCATGTGTATCATATCTCATGCACCGTAAGCACTAAATAAATGGCAGACTCCCCTCTCCATGGTTCTGAAAAACATTATGCTCATTCCTTAGTTTAGGAACACAATCCTCTTCCTGAAAGTCTTTTCTAATACAAAATTTCAAAAGTTGAAAGAGTCCTAGTTCCATTCTTTTTTATGGGTTAAGCCATGTCTGGTTCCTGCTGTCCCCACCATCATTCATGCCAAAAAAAAATCTCCGCTATTTAAAAACTTATCATAAGATCATTCAAGCAAACATCATCCAAACTGTTTTTGCAAATTATCACAAACAACCTAATAAATGTACTTTATAACCCCTTTAAAGCCTTCAAATCTTGTGAGATGCAAGCAAAGATTTAAGTTGGCCACTTTCCACAGGGAAATCCCTTGTGGAAGGTGCCAGCAGCCTCCACACTAGACCCCAAGGCAGGGAAGCCAGGCCTGTCTCTTGCTTTCTGGATTTTAGGAATCTCTGACACTCAGCTTGTGCCCCCATGAGCTTCAACTCTTGTGCATACTCCTATCCCCCTCTTTGGGTCCTCCAACAGAGGACTTGTGCTACTGTGTTGTAGCACAACAGTCTTGTGCTACAGAATGGTGAGGGTGCCCACCAGGCACAGACAAACACCCAGGGTCTCCCTGCATCTCTGGGGGGATGGGCATCCCACCATCTGCGCTGGGTCCCGCTGTCAGCACACAATCATGCCTTCTCTCCATATCAGCCCCCAACCGAGCAAGGACCAGCTGATGAGTTCCCTTAAACTTTTTGTTTTTGTGGTTAAAAAAAGATCTAGAAAACCGAAGAATGTTTGTAAATAGAAGACCAAGTATAAATATTATTCATGGAGCTTAAAGTTCATAAATTAAAGTTTATAAGAGGAAACATTTTAACCAACAGTAAAAGCTGGATTCTTCATTAGTCATAACATACAGCTGAAGAAAACAGAATCCTGAGAAAGCTTCACCTTAATTAAGGGTCAGTAGCCGTGGGCCAGGTAGGTATGGGGAATAATGGCTGGAACCTTCTTTGTTTTCCAGACTGAATGGTAAGACACCATAGGCTGTGCACTCAGAAAGGAAAGGATGGGCCGGTCTGCAGCCTTGGGGCTTAAGCCAGATATGGAATAAATTGTTCCCTAAAATATTTATGAAATTCAACACCTGTCAAGGTCTCCTTCCCTAAGGAGGCTTCTGGGGAAGTGCTAGACAGCAGGTAGGGACAAAACCCTGGGCCACTCCATTTTTTTTTTTTAAATAGTGGCAAATTCTGACCATAAATTTAATCAAGGTGTGCATGGTGAGCAGGATTCTGAGACGTTTCTCAAGACCTCTGGTCCCTGGAGTGCATTCCCTGCATAATCCCCAGGATGGTGAATGTGATAGATTCTACTCCCATGACTAGGTTATGTTATATGGCACATTGGCCATTAGGAAATGGAGATCATCTCGGTGTGCCCGACCTAATCACACGAGCCCTTTAAAAGCACAGTGTTTTCTCCAGCTGGAGGCAGAAGAAAAAGTCAGAGACTCAAAGCATGACAAGGGCTCAATACATGGTTGATGGCTTGGAGGTGGAGTGAACCTGTAGCAAGGAATGAGGGCAGCCTCTGGTCGCTGAGGGTAGTTCCTGACTGAGAGCTGGCAAGAAGAGGGGGACCTTAGTCCTATACCTGCAAAGAAGTAAGTTCTGTCAACAATTGCATGAGTTGGGAAGTGGATTCTTTGCCAGAGCTGGGAGATGAGAACTCAGCTCTCTGCATACTTTTTTTAAAAAATATTTTTTAGTGTTTATTTATCTTAGAGAGAGAGAGAAAGAGAAAGAGAGAGAGGTGGGGGGGGGGCACGTGGCGCACAGAGGATCCGAAGCAGGCTCTGCACTGATAGCCGTGAGCCCCAGGGCAGGCTTGAACTCACGAACTGTGGGATCATGACCTGAGCCGAAGTTGGATGCTCAAGTGACTGAGCCACCACCCAGGTGCCCCCGGACACTTTGATTTCAGTCGTTGAGACCTTGAGCAGAGAACTCCACTTTGTCATATGAGAGCTCATAAGTAGGTATTGTTTTAAGCGGGTAGGTTGGTGGTAAGGTGGCAACAGGCAAACCCCTACAGACTACTAGTGCATCTGCTGGTCCAGCCTGCTACAGAGTGGAGGTGGCCTCAGGAGAAGAGGCAGGAACAGACCAGGACCACCTCGGCCACGGTGCCCCACATGGACTTGCGGAGGCAACGCTGACCCCCTGAAGCTGGCAATCCTAGTAGAGAGCACACATAGACCAGACAGTCTCAGAGAAACGTCTCAATCTTTCTGAACGTATGTTTCCTCATCTGTAAAATGGGTTCTAGCACAAACTTAAATAATCTAGATAAAGCATCTAGCAGACTTCCTGACACACAGCAGATATCCAGTGAAGGCTACCTTCTTTCTCTCTTCCAGTCTCTTTGCCATCCTCCTCGTTGTAAAACACAAAGCTAACCATTCCCCAGTTTCCAACCATTCAATGATTCCTCACCTCTTACAAAGTAAAATCCAAGCTCCTCAGGAGTTCAAGGGCCACCCCCTCCTTGCATCTTATGGCCCAACAACACTGGACTAGTTATCATGCTGTGAATATGCCATGCTGGGTTGTTTTTTGGCCTTGTTGCCTTGAAATAAGTGGTTCTTTCTATCCAGAATGCCTTTCCCACTCCCTCCCACCAGGTGAACTCTGCTTCATTCTTGAAAACGCAGCTCGGGCATTACAGCTGTAGTAAAGCATTCTGGGCAGGCTGTAGACAATGGTCCTACCAACTTGCTCTGACGTACTAAAGCCCTCTGCACACCTATCTACACTTGGACTTGCTACATGGTAGTGTTAAGGAGTTTGACAACAGAAAGCCACCGAAGGGTTTCATCAAAGGAATGACATGGTCGGGTGTTCATTTTTGGAAAGATCACCACAGTAGTGGAGCCGGAACACGGGTTTGACCGGGACAAGACCAGAGGCAAGAAGCTAATGTGTAGCTGTTTCAGTACATCAGTGAGATGGACTCAGGGTCACAGTGAAGTAACACCCATTGTAAATACTACTAGGGTACGTCAACTGTTCTGGAATAATGACCGGAGAGCCTCGTGGGAAGAAGGCAACTTTAGGGAGGAAACGTTTAGAAGCAGGTGAGAGATGTGGAAGTAGGATCACTGGCCTGAAAATACCGGCTGGCATAAGTCTTTTTTTTTTTTTTTTTTTAACTTTTTTTTTTTTATTTATTTTTGAGACAGAGAGAGACAGAGCATGAACGGGGGAGGGTCAGAGAGAGGGAGACACAGAATCGGAAGCAGGCTCCAGGCTCTGAGCCATCAGCCCAGAGCCCGACGCGGGGCTCGAACTCACGGACCGTGAGATCGTGACCTGAGCCGAAGTCGGAAGCCCAACCGACTGAGCCACCCAGGCGCCCCTGGCATGAGTCTTTAATGGGCTACCGTGTGCTCAGGAGCCCTGATTTGGACCGACGCTAAGTCGCGATAGGATCCTGAGTGAGTGTGAGGGAAGTTCATTTCGCTATAGACAAAGCCAATTTAGAATCGATTAAGACTGGAGCAGATCATTGGCAATCACAAGTGACCTACACGTCCTTCCACAGTGGAGGTACTGTTTGTTTTTTGCAAAGTGTCACACATTTTGAAACACCGGAATTCAGTCTTCTCTTTCTTTCCTTCTCTGGTGTTAGCAAATGAAATACCGGTCTATTCTGTTCAAGACATTCTCAGAGCCACATACGAGTACAGATCTGAAAAAGACCTCAGTAAGGAAAATATAATGGTGACAATAAAAGGTACTTCCTTCTTCACCCCCTGTCCAGGCCCAGCGGTGGCCCTCGCGGCAGTCCCTCCTACCCTGAGCCGTCAGCGCTGGGGCTCAGGCTCACCGACCTCCTCCTTCGAGAGCTGGCACTAAGGTCCTCTTCAATGCCTCAATACCGACCACTGTGCCTCCCAGGGAAGCTGGCTCAGGACCAGATATCCCAGTGTTGGCCACCAGATTCCTGCTCCAGAGTCGCTGTCTGGCAGACACAAAGACACAGCCCTACTATCACTTGGCTCTCCCTTGTTCACTGTCCCTGACTACCACCTTGATAAACTCTGTAGACAGCGGGGACACCCAACAATAACACTTCGTTTCTGATTTATGGCTTGATACTATGCTAATGCTCCAGTCCCCTTCCAAGAGAAGGCCTGTCACTGCCCAGCCACCAAAGCCTGGAAGAAACAGGAGCCAATATTAACTGAAGGGCTAATGCCTGTCACACACTCTTATTAAGCACCTATATAGATAAACTCAACACGTCATCTGCTCATTTTGCAAAAAGAGAAACTAAGGCTGGGTAGTTTGACCCACGTCACATTACAAAGGCAATAAATGTGGGGGCTCCTGGGTGGCTCAGTTGGTTAAGCGCCTGACTTTGGCTCAGGTTGTGATCTCACAGTCTACAGTCTGTGGGTTCGAGCCCTGCATCAGGCTCCATGCTGACAGCTCAGAGCCTGGAGCCTGCTTCGGATTCTGTGATTCCCCCTCTCTGCCTCTCCCCTTCTTGCGCTATGTCTCTCTCTCTCTCTCTCTCTCTCTCAAAAATAAATAAAAAAACAAAGGCTGTATATGCAGATTTAGCATTCACGTTCAGGTCTGTCTGACCCCAAAGTCCCAGTTCTTTGAACAGTTCAACACAGCCTGCACAGAAACTGAAGGTGGCTGGGCCTGGCAGCTATGGGTTCTCCATCCAGCTATCACTGCCCGCACCTGGAGTTCTCTTCCTCTCCCGCTGGCTCTGGGCTCAGGCTGACAGCTAACAGATGCTCTGCCTCCCAGACAGCAGTTATGATTCCACACATCGTGGACCTGTGCTCCTCTGTCTTCTTCAGATCCCAAAGGGTAAATCTTAGGATTTTAAAAATTTGGTCCTTAGAGATGTCTTGAATTTCTTACAGTGTCACTTGGCCTTTGATCTGATCTTCTAGACAAAGTGTGTAGCCATCACAGAACCATGTCGTCAAATGAGCCAGAAGAACCAATGATGAATATGGGTGCGTTCTTTTTTACCCATGTGTGGAAACAGTCAGAATTCCAATTCCGGGATGACAGTTTGACAGATGGACCGGAGGGGGGCTGCAGGCAATCCTAATAAAACTCATCTAACAGAGGAAGGAAATCCTGACTTAATCTTGTCCGAAATGAAAAAGCCCCAGGATTAATCCCCCAAACAAAGGCCCGGGGTGGGGGTGGGGGGCTTATCCCCTATCCTTGCCCCACCCCGTCCCTTCTGTCTCCACTCCGCTCCGGAGATGTGGTTCCCTTTACCGGTTCTGCTTACGTGTGCCTCCAGCTATGTGTGCAATTATGGTGGTTGCATTCAGAATATATTCACCTGGGAACAGCTTAATGCCGATGCAAGGGTACACAGGGAACAGAAATTATTTCGTTGGTAAGCTAGGGGACACTCAGAACTTGGCATCTCACAGGGGGGAAAAAAAAAGCAAAGACCATATTTAATTCAAGTAAGCAATTTTGTGGAACAAAACCCCACAACTTTTCAAGTGGAGGCATGGGCCATGGGTATTATAACTTTAAAACCACTGAGCAGGGGAGAGAGGGAGCAACAGGAAAGCAAGTAGCCTGTGATTACGTGGTCTGACTCCTGGCTCAGCGGGCAGTTTTAGGTTTCGGGATCAACGGTACAAAAAGTTGAAAACATGGCACAGTGAGCGGACGTGGAGGTAATACGAGCTGGCAGTGTTTTCATATTCCGCGAAGTGCTCCTCTATTTTCTTGTCACAGGGAAGGAATCACTGGTGCAAACACAGAAAGCTAAATGGACTGGATGTTTAGAAGAGGTAAGAGGCACTTACTTTCAAACCGGAGTGGGACTGGAAAATTCTTCTCAGAAGGAAAATCCCACCGCCCCTGCTAATGAAGTGCGGAGAAGGCTAAGCACTTTCGACGTGTCTAGCTTCCCCAAAGCAGCAGCCAGTGGGCACGTGGCCCCAGTCTTCCAGAGAGGAACCCTCAGTGCCCTCAAGACTTAACCACAGCACGTCAAGTCAACCGGACTGCCAAATGCTTCTGCCCGTTCCTGCATAAAATAGTTCTCGAATCCGTTCTTCCCTTCCATCCCACAGTCCGGGTCTGGGTCCAAGCCATTCTATCTCTGGCTTCATGTTTGCTGTTTGTTTACTCATTCATTCGCTCCCTCGTTCATCTCATTCCATAGACCCTCCTCTGTGCCTGGGGAAGACCACAGAATACAAGACTCGGGGGAACCAAACATACAGCAAGGAAGACATTACACATACAATAACGCTTGAAATTACTCCCAGGTGGACACAATTACAACCCAACCCCCCCCCCCCCCCAACTTTGTCTCCACCCAAATTCCCTATGTGCTCTGTTTCTTTTCTAGAGCCTGGCTCGCCTTCTAACAGGTGATAGCATTTCTGGGTTTATATGTTTATTTACTTATTTGGGGGTGGGGTGGGGCTCATCCTGTTAGAATGTAAGTCTGCAGGGATGTTGTCTGTTTTGCTCACTGATACATCTCAAGCACCTAGAACCTGGCCTGGCTCATAGAAGACATCTGTTAAATATCTCTTGAATGGATGAATGAAATGGTAAAGCCTATGGAGTAAAAGTACAAGAGATTTTGGAAAAGAGTAACTATAAATTCTAGCCTAATCTGGGGGTGGGGAAGGTCTGGAAAGACTCTGCAAGAGCCACATTTACACTGAAATGTGAGGGATGAGGTTAGCTAAGTGAATAGGCTGTGAAGCATTCACGCAGATAGGGGAGCATGTGCAAAGGGGTGGGGTTAGGGTTTAATGAGGACAGAGTTTCAGTTCTGGAAGATGAAAAAGTTCTGGAGATGGACGGTGGTGATGGTTGTAGAACAGTATGAATATAATTAATTTTACTGAACTGTACATTTAAAAATGGCTACAATGGTAAGTTTTATGTTATGCATATTTTACAATTAAAAACATACAAGCAAACCAAAAAGCCTCAGCACACCCCAGGTGGTAGGCGTCATTATCCCAGTTTCACAGGCGAGAAAGCCAAGGCTGAGTGATATTAAGAGACTCACCCGAGTTAAGTACAGAGCTTGGGTGTTAATTTTATGCCGAATCGTGTGGTTCGTACTCACTGGGCCGTAAGATCTGGTGTTCTCTCTGCAATTTCTGACACAGCCTCACACACACCTTTAAATTATAAATCACCATCTAGTCACTTTCTTCTTTTTCCTCACTTAGAATGGTCAGTGAAAAGAGGGAGCATCTCATGAAGTTCAAGAGAATCCGTGACCGCATGTCTGATGAACACACACCGTGAGACACACGCTGACATTATCTGTGCTGCCCTGGAGATTAAAGCTCGGTCCACACAGACCGTCTGCTAGGTCTATAGGGCTCTCACATCATCTCAGCACTGAGGATTTTTTTTTTTTTTTTTTCACAAGCAGGTGTGAAACTGGAATTCACGGACAATAAAACAATTAGAGGGGGCGCCTGGGTGGCTCAGTCGGTTGAGCATCCGACTTCAGCTCAGGTCATGATCTCACAGTTCGTGGGTTTGAGCCCTGCATCGGGCTGTGCTGACAGCTCAGAGCCTAAAGCCTGCTTCAGATTCTGTGTCTCCCTCTTTCTCTGTGCCCTTCCCCTGCTTGTGTGCTCTCTCTCTCTAAAATAAACTTAAAAAAACATTAAAAAAATTAGAATTTCTTGGTATTAGAATTTCTTTCACTAAGAAATTTTCCAACATCATCTCCAACTTGTTCATCTGGAGACTAGCGAGGCCAACGCTGACCAATAGTTTTTCAAACTAGGAAGACACAGTCAAACGAAATGTAAACTACAATTTCTGAAAACCACCATCATCCCCTGCCCTCGGGAAGGGAGCAGGAGGAGAGAAAAGAGAGAGCCTCCACATTACTGAACACCATGCCCTCCCTCTAGCCGGTTGCATTGCCTCCCTGGGGAGTGGATCCCAGTGAGAGGCTCACAGATGATTTGGATGCAAAGTTCAGCCAATGCGGGAAAGAGAAAATGACTGCACGATTTCCAAAGACGGATGAAAACAATGGGACAACTCTTCATTTTTCGAGTAAATGAGAAGCATATTGTTCCGAACAGCTATAATCAATAGCACCGTTCTGAGGCCATGAGGTAGGCGTGTGGGTAGGGAAGCTCACTGACTCTCCTGTTCGAAGTCACCCAACCAAATTCTCTGGGATTTTGGTGACCGAATACAATGTGCCCTGGGCAAGAGCTGATGTCCCACAACATATTCCAAGTGTTTCTACGTAAACATGTTTTCCTCTTCCACTGTGTAGAGTACTATTTTGCCACCTGTTTTCCCCTCTCCGTTTCTGTAACAACCTCACCATTGCTCTTGCCCAATTTCACCGCTGGCAAACCCAAGGGCCCTTCAGCAACACTCACTCAGAAACTTGTTCCTGATGAAATGAGTGTTGGGAGGGAAGAAATCCATAGCCAGGTGCTGGGTGGGTTCAGCGTGGTTATGTCTGTGGTTCTCTCTCTCTTAAGAGAACACAAGAGATGCTCGCTCACTGCTTGGCGGCACAGCCTGGAGAAGTCCCGGATTAGCCGGCTCTTACCTTGTCCCTGGGTCCCAAGGAGTGTGCAGTGTGAGACTGGAGCTGACAGAGCCCTGGGGGCTTCTGGCTCCGGAGACTCTCTTTTGGGGGATGCTGGAGGACCTAAAGGACCTAGGGCCAAGCAATGCTAGTCTCAGGGCACTCCCAGGCCGGTCCTTTCTCTTCCGTTTCCATTCTCAGCCTTTCGTTCCGCCATACGTCCCCACCTACCAGACCCTTCCCTGCACCTTGTCCTCTGTCAGCCACCCAATGGGTCAATACTTGCAAAATCTCGGTCATTCCTGTACCACCTCTCTTTGCTGCACTATTATTTACTGAATATTCAAAAAACTCATGTTTTAAGAACTTAAATACATTGTTATAATGGATCTTAGATCACCACATAAGCATACCACTATCATTTTCCATAAATAGAAGGTAACTGCTCAGGGAAATGCTAATAAGACTATATTAAAATCGAGCTCTATGCCTGAGGCGCTCTCTCTCTCTCTCTCTCTCTCTCTCTCTCTTTGCTGAAAAGATTATCAAGTGTTACAGGGGTCTTTAGAGAATGGCAGCAGAAATGAGGACTTTCTCCTTGATTAATGATAAGGACAGAAGGAGAACTGACACAGGGATCAAGTTCTCACAGTTGAGAGTCCCTGTGATCTAACGCAGTCGGCGGTTACTCAAGGCCAAGCTTTGAGAAACACTTCCCTTCCGCACCAGCTCTGCTTAGAACACACTTTGCTTACCCCAAACTGATCTCTTCCAAGGATTCCTTTTTCCCTGCAGCCTTCTCCACCTAAGTGCCTACTCTTCTGCACCCAGACTCTAGGGAGTGGAGCTGGAACACAGATTCGTCATCTCTGCTGTCCTCATTCCAACCTAACCTCCACCGACGTCCTATAAATTCTCCCCTCACCTGAGGCTCATGACTGAGGGGCCACCTTTCCTTGTCCCAATAATCCTGTCCCACTACGATGACTGTTCCCGCTTATTCATCAGAACATTGGCATCTGGCTCATCTTTTAATCCCAAATGAAGCCCTTAACAGGATGTTTCGATCTCCAAATGAATAATACACCCAATACTCTAACCTGGTAGTTCCTTTCCATCTCTAATCCCACTGACTTTTACTTTTAATCTACCTCATTCAACTTAACCACAGTCAAGCACCACACCCTGGAACTAATCCATATCAGATTCCATAAATCCCAATATCCTACACCCACAAATTTCCACCCTTGCGACTTTTTCCTGCCCCTGACCTCGCAAGAGTTTCAGTGGAATCTCAGGGTCCCGTTCAGTCTCCCTACCCTTACATTTTCGCGCAATCAGCCTCTTCCCGTTTTTACCGGCTTCCCTGCTTATCCTAGAATCCGTGGCTGAGAACAAGAACTGTTCCATCGGGAGGGTCTTCTGCTCCACCACCCCATCGTCACTGAGCCCCTCCTCGGCAAAATCCGGCCCTAGATCATGAATGTGATTCTCCCTCTCTGCTCTTAGGCTGCCGGAGGAAATGGCCCGGCCATGTCTGTATCTCTATTAGAGCCGCATTAACACTGTGTGTCTCCGACTGTAGGAGGGCTGTCAGCACTGGTCATCTGCCCATCCACCGCCTTCAGCATGTATTCCGAAGTTTTGCCTCTTTCCTCAAGCCATCTAACCTCAGCAACCCTCATCGTGCCGTGAGACTCACCCGTCAGTTGGGAAGTTGAGGTGAGTAGGCACACAGGACTTCAGCAAGCGTAAACCTGTCTGTGACTACACCCATCCTCAAGTCTGGTCTCAGAGATTCAGAAACGCTTTCTTGGAATCAAGGCCAAACCATCCACATTGTTATTAATCCCAACCGCTATCACCTCCTTTAGAATAGCATTCCATCAATCATCCCAGGGCTTTTCGACCCTGCTGTAAATTAGGACCACCTCGGGAGCTATAAAAATTTTATGGATGTCTGAGCCCTACTACCAGACCAGCTGAATGTGAGTTTATGTTTTTCTTAAGCAGCATCCGCCCCACCTCCCCCAGCCCAGGTGGTTCCAATAAGCGGCCACAGCTGAGAACTTCTGGTTCGTTCCTCACTCTTGTATGGTCAGCACGCTCCCTTCCCTGGCTTCCTGCCCCAAGCTTATAAATATTCTCAAGTCTGGTTTATTGAAAAGAACATCTTTCCTTGATGTTGAGACTTCAAGGCTTTAGTTCTTAAATCTCTTGAAAGAGTGGCCCCTATTTCTGCCCCTACCAATCACAGCCTGGTGGTTTCCCACGTGTCCAAAGCTCTGAAAACGTAAGCGATCAACAGCCTCCGCATCCCCAAACTCAGGAGACACGTCTGTGTTCATCCTCCTGGGTCTCTATGCTGCATTTGCTGCTGTCACCCCCCTTGATGCTCTGTCTGCCCAGGGACCTCTGTGGCTCCACTCTGCAGGGCAGAAAAAAGAATTCTTCAGAGGCAGGGATGATGACTTATTCATTTTTGCATCTTCAGGGCCTGGCACAAAGGTGCCCAATAAATGTTGATATGAACAGAAAGAGAACCAGCATGGCTTCCTAAGGGGTCTCTACACTGGAAACCATGCAGGGACAGGTTGGACGATAACCAGGATAACGGTATCAACCAAACAGATAATTCAGAGGCAGAAAAGGACACTAAAATAATTATACGGTGTTCTTGAAATATTTATTACCAAAGAATCAGTTTTAAATTATCGCATAGCCCTATTAACAGGATAGATTAAATGTGATATACCCGTAAATCTGAATACTACTCAGCAAAAAAAGGAATGAAGTACCAACACATACTATGACACAGACAGACCTCAAAAACATTATCCTTGGTGAAAGAAGCCAGACAGAAGAGATGATACATGGCATGGGTTCACTTATATGAAATTTTCAGAAGTGGAAAATTTATAGAGACAAAAAAGTAGATACCTGGCTGGGGGTATAAGTGGGCACGGGCGATCTCATGAGGGTGACGAAAATATGCCAAAAGTGGATATAGTGATGACTGAACCACACCATAAATTTACTAAAAAAAATTTACTGAATTGTACATTTGAAATGGGTGAATTTCATGATATGTGAAATACACCCTAATAAAGCTCTTGAAATTAGGTATATTTTTTTATATTTATAAAAGTTAGAACTGTTTTATCAAAAACTACTTTCAAAAATGAAATGATTTATTATAAAAATGACATATATCTAAGATATGTTATCTAAGATGACCACCACATCGAATGGGGCACTGATGTGAGCAGACGTGAACCGCAGAACGCCTCGCAGACCAACACCCCCTTCCAACTCAGAACTGGGCTGATCTCTGGGATTAATGCAGCTCCAGAGCATAAGGCTACCATGCCAGCCCAACACCCACAGTTTTTCCTTCACTTAAAAAGTAAACATCTATTATATACTAAGCACCATTCTAGCTGCTAAGGATATGAAGATGAGTAAGAAAGAGTCCTTGTTCTACAGAGGCTTGATAACTTGCAGGACAGAAGAGCCCTAAAACAAATGCAATCAGAGGCAAGATGTGCTGTTTTAGAAATATGTACTGAGCAGGTAGGGGTTTGAAGAGAGACTGAAATGTCAACTCTACCTATTCATCCAAGGGGATGTGACCCCAGAAGGACAAGAGGGGTCCCCAGATGTGACCCCAGAAGGACAAGGCGCTTGTTAGGCATTGGGCATGTAAATCCCTGTCCCTGCAAAGTGAATAGATCTACCCTATGACCCAGCAATAGCACTGCTAGGAATTGACCCAAAGGATACAGGAGTGCTGACGCATAGGGGCACGTGTACCCCAATGTTTATAGCAGCACTTTCAACAATAGCCAAATTATGGAAAGAGCCTAAATGTCCATCAACTGATGAATAAAGAAATCGTGGTTTATATACACAATGGAATACTACTTGGCAATGAGAAAGAATGAAATATGGCCTTTTGTAGCAAAGTGGGTGGAACAGGAGCATGTTATGCTAAGTGAAATAAGTCATAAGAGAAAGACAGATATCATATGTTTTCACTCTAATGTGGATCCTGAGAAACTCAACAGAAGACCAGGGGGGAGGGGAAGGGGGGAAAAAGTTACAGAGAGGGAAGGAAGCAAACCATAAGAGACTCTTAAAAACTGAGAATAAACTGAGGGTTGAGTGGGGGGAGGGGGGGTGAGAGGGAGGGGAAAATGGGTGATGGGCATTGAGGCATCCTGTTGATGGGCATCCTGTTGGGATGAGGAGGGCACACTGGGTGTTGTATGGAAACCAATTTGACAATAAATTTCATATTAGAAAGAAAGAAAGAAAGAAAGAAAGAAAGAAAGAAAGAAGCCACACCCAAGTAAAGGACAAATTAATAGATCTTTACAAATGAGCTATTTGTTGACAAAAGAGAAGATTAAGGTGTTGAATGCATCTCATTTTCGTTTAAAGTTGCTATAGAAATATGTCAATTATATAGGCTAGAAAAGAGAAACTGACAGTGGGAAGTGGTTTGCTTAAGGTCGCACAGAAGGTGGCAAAGCCCAGAGCTGGGAACAGCCTCCAGATATTCTAACCCAGGTCTGGGGCTCTTTCAACTTGGTGAAAGTTCTTCTCCTTTCCATAATTTCAGATTAGGGCAACTGCATTTATGTTAAGTTTAAAACTATTTTAACTTTTTCTTCTCTCTTTTGCCAATAATTATAATTTTAAAAAATGCAGTGTCTTTTCAAAAGCTGGTAAGAAGAGAAAACGGAGTTGTGAGGCATCCCTTGTGATTTAAAAGAATTACAATTTTCTTTTCTGTAAGTTTCGATTTTTTATATAAAAGTTCTCATAAAACTGTCATCCCTACTGACTCTTAATTTAAAAAAAAATCAAATCAAAGGGAAAAGGACAGATTAGAGATAAAAACAAATGCAGCTCGTGGAAAATACTCTTCATAAAATAAAATCCTCAGAAAGGTAAAAATTGCATTTGTTTGCTGAGAATGTTCCTCCCACAGTCAGAGCCTCACCAGTTGGGAATTTTAATCATACAAGATCACTCAGCGCCAAATCACCTACAGATAACAAGACACTGAAATTTTTACAGTACATTGAGAATCCAATTAAAGAAAAACCTAATCTTTTATTTATTTTTACCTTCCACTGACAAAGGCTTACTTCTTAGCATTACAATTGTGATTCATGCCATGCAAAGGCAATTAAAAAAAGCAAAAGTGGGAGCAGGCGTTCTCAGACACCGAAAACAAAGATCGGCTGCTCGATATCATGCTAAGATTTCTTCCATCATCATTACAACAGCATGAAGTTTGCAGATGGCTTCCGCGGCCTCGCAGCAGGTAGCTGGGATTTTATAGGCTAGAATCCTTACCGTTGACAAGAATGCTAATTAGGCCAAAGTTGTCAGCACACTCTGCCCGCGGGGGGGACTGAGTTTACAAACACGTCTGCAGTTTGTCAGTAATGCTTGTGACTGGATTTAGACAGTGTTAGGAATAATAACACATATCCCGAAGAAACGCTGGTCAGGTTGCCTACAATCCTCACGGCACCTAGGTGTCTGTTCCCCTAGGGAACACCCTGTGTCACCTAGGTGTGCCGCTGACACAAAACTGCTTCTCTTCCCAGAAGGACTTGCCATCCAAACCTGACAGGTTTACTTTTCCTTGACTTCAAGACCTTCCCGACCCTAGGAGGTCCACAGAGGGGTTTTGGAAATCCAGAAGGCACGTGCAAAATGAATATTTTTCTGAGAATAAGGTCCATAGGTATTTTGTCTTTCAGATTTTCAAAGGAGTCTGGGAGCTTCCCAAAATTTGACAGCCTCTTCGACTGGACCTACATCTCTCTCCTCTGGTGAGTTCAACCCCAATAATCCAACAAGTGGCCTGGTCCCTGAGTTACCCCAAGTAGCACAGAAGGAAATATGTACTCTCGCTATTCTGCGTTCTGTCTGTCCCCATCCACTGGATCATGAATCACCGATTGAACTGTTTCTTGTATAGCATCCAATGCAGGGACTGCCCTGTAATAGGTTCTCACTAAGTATTCGTTTGATTTAGCTGAAGTGAATTAATGGAAGAAGGAGTTATGCCATTGTAGGTCATACAGCTATATAAAAACTGAGGCCCCAAACTGAACCATTAACCATGAAATGAGTGTAATCATCAGTCTAGGCTCCCCGACAATGGTGCGCACAGGCCCGGCCTGTAGGGATGCTCTTCTGCCTCTGCCCCTCTGCTTCTTGCATGTGAAACGTCTGGATAAAACGGAGCAAAATAATTCTTAAATCACATATGTGAGTTGAAACCAAGAAAGGGAAATTTCCAGCTATAAAAAGTCAAGAAGGAGTCAGTGTCCCAGAAGCGAGTAGGAGCCGAAGCCAAACAACTCACCCACCGGGCATGCCGTTAATGTCTGGGGTCCCGGCAGCTCTGTGGGGGCGGAGTCCAGACCACAGAACATAGGGACCTGGACTGTGCTCCTTGGCTACAACAGGATACGCAAGGACCAGAGAATTCTACCCTCGGTTTGGAGAAACAGCAAAGAAGCCTGCCATGTGCGTGGGGCCTGAGTAGCAGGGTTGCTCAAAGAAACAGGAGCCCCCTTGGCCTGGGATGGGATGGGTATTGGAGAACAGGAAAACCTGACCGAGAAATGATCATAAAAATGGATCCAGACCTAGTGAAAGCCCCTGGGGCCCTTTTAGAGACAAAAAAAATCACAGGCAATTTCTATGGGAGCACACAGGACTGTTCTGGAAAGCCACTCCACGGAACATGAGCTCACAGTCAATAAATTACAAAATGATAAAAACCTTTTAAATCACCTCCAGTGTTCACAGTGCTGTATAACCGGACATAGATACCTAAAATAGAAGCAAACCGGATCCACTGGCAAGTTTTTAAATGGTTTTCTAAACAACTCTTGGATCAAGTAATCATCAAAACCACAACTGCAGAAAATAACAAAATTAAACGACTACAAATGAAGACAGCTGGCCTCTAGGAGGAATGCGTTGGTTTTGGTTTCGGTTTTGATGTTCTGTGTTCATCTTCCTACCCTTTTTCCACCCTCCCCAACACAGAACAAGAATTGGCAATTTTCTTGCTTAACAACACAGTTCTCTGTTTCCATTTCTCACGGTGCCGGTGATCAGGTACGAGACTTTTCTAATATTGTATGGGATTTGGGTTTGTATTTTGAAAGAAGTAACACAGAATAGGCCTCACTATTGCCATTTATCAGAAGCTACGTATGCCTCTTCTGGCTAGGAAAATTAGTGCTCTAAACATAGGAGTTTCCCAGGTTCTTTATACTGGGGCTTGACTCCTTAAGAACCTTGTGGGAAAAGATGATTGGCTGAGGTCAGGATTCTGTGTCTTGGCAGTTTTAGACAATGATATGATTAAATAGCCCCAAACTCACCCTCAGTGTTTAACAAAGTCTACACTCAAAGATATATGCAGGGTCAAATACATCTGTGCAGAGAGAGAATAAAATAAATACACAATCAACATAGAACACTATAAAAATGCAAGAAAACATGCCTATAGAAAGCCAAAAGGCTGATTGATTTTTTTTTTATTAAAAAAAAATTTTTTTGAACGTTTATTTATTATTGAGAGACAGAGAGACACAGAGCATGAGCAGGGGAGGGGGCGAGAGATGGAGAGACACAGAATCTGAAGCAGGCTCTAGGCTCCAAGCTGTCAGCACAGAGCCCGACACAGGGCTCGAGCTCACAAACAGTGAGATCATGACCTGAGCCGAAGTTGGACGCTCAACTGACTGAGCCACCCAGGCGCCCCTGATTGAAAGATTTTTTAAAAAAAATAATAAACTAGGAAAAAGAAAAAAATGTACAGATTAATAAATTAGAGGTTTTTTTTAAAGAGAAAACTTCAACATACCCTACAAAACTCTAGTTAGCATGAAAAAATGCAACTATATAATATTGGCTATGAGAAGGGAAGACACACAGATAAAGCCTAAAGAACTGTATGCTAACAGGCTAGGAAATTTGAGTGACGTGGCTCATTTTGTAGGAAAATATGTTATAGAAATTAACTGGGACACCTAAATAGGCCAAAAAGCAAAGGAATCATCGAAGAAGCTGGAAATCACTGATTTATAATAAGTTCCAGGCCAAGACAGTTTCATGAGTGAATTAGAAAGAATCAGTATGCCAATTAATTAGTTCCAGAATATAGAGAAAAATAACTCAATATTAGAAAATCTAAAAAATTAACGATATCACCAAATCAAGGAGAAAAACCACAGGAGTCAATTATTATTAGTGTTGTTATTAGAACACTTGACAAAATTCAACATTTATTCCTGATTTAAAAAGAAAGACTGAAGAAAAATGGAATTGAGATAATTCCTCAAAATGGTAAAAGCATGCATTTCACACCATTAGTTTGAACCATTAAGAATACTAAAGGCATTCCCAACAAAGCCCAAAATGACATAAAAGTATTCATTAACGTCATCATTATTTAATATTATTTAAAAACTGAAGCTAAAACGAGAATAAAGGCAAAGTTTTGAACATCAGAAATAAAAATTAATTATTCTTTGCAGAAGATACACCAACATACCTAGCAGACCCCAAACTAGTGGACTGAAAATATTATAATCAATGAGCATTCCATGAGATGGCCAGGTAAAAATTCAAGCAGCAATGACTCTCTTCGTTCAAGAAGGAACATAAAAAGATCTCCTTCAAATTGCTGACAGATAAATTTTAAAAATTATATACAAATTTAACTGAAAATGCGTGAGACTAATAACAAAAAGAAGTACTAACTCCTATTTTTTCGGGAGAACTGACCTTGAAAAATGATTTTGAAAGCCCATCTTGAAGAATACATTTGTGAGAATAGCCGGGGGCGTGAGGAATAGAAGACAAAGCGTAAAGGGGGCACCACCACCAGAGATAAATGCTACAGTATTATTCGGTGTGAAACAGGAAAATCCATGAAACAGAGAATCCAGAAGGAGACCCCAGCAGGTGATAACAGTGGCATTGCACATCGATAAAATAAGGGCCTAGTCCGTAGGTGTGCAATTGGCTAGTTGTTTGCCTCCAGATCAAGCTCGCTCGACCCCATTCTCAGGCTTTCCACAAAAACAAATCCCAGCTGAACCAAAGATTTCTATTTTAAAGACTAGAAGAAAATATGGCTGAACAAAAACCAAGATCCAAATCAAAATACGTAACCGAATATGCCAGGAATGGGGAAAATCTTTGTTAGCAATATTTAAAAAAACAACCACAAAAACAGAATTAACCATAAACGTGTATACTTTTTACTACAAAAAATTAAAAAAACTTAAAAATCCTACTGTGAATGAAATTAAAAATATAAACAATATACATGCAGGAAAAACTTTTACAAAGTATCAAGATCCACAGTTTTAATAACCCTAAAATATATTTTCTATAAATTAATAGGACAAAAGATGAACATCCAAATAGTGAAACAGGTGAAAATACAAAGGTAATTTATAAAAGAAGAAATACAAGGGGTGAGGGGCACCTGGGTCGCTCAGTCGGTTGGGCATCGGACTTCAGCTTGGGTCATGATCTCATGGTTCGTGGGTTCAGGCCCCACGGGTTCAGGCTTTATGCTGACAGCTCAGAGCCTGGAGCCTGGTTCTTGGATTCTGTGTCTCCCTCTCTTTGCTCCCTCACTCGTGCTCTCTCTCCCTCTCACTCAAAAATAAATAAATGTTACAAAAATTAATTAAAAAATTAGAAATACAAGGGGTCAATAAATATGAAAAGATAAGTCTCATGGTTAATCAAAAAATGCAGGTAAAATTACGCGTAATCACTTTCGGCTTATCCGACGTGCCAAGATACAAAAGTCCGACAATACTGAGTATTGGGTGGGCGGGGGGGGGGGGGGGGGGGGGCGGGGGGGTGGTACATGGAAACAGGAGAACTCATCCATGCTGGTGGGAGTACAGTGACTTTACTGTAAGGCAATTTGGCTTATCATATCAATTAGCATTTTGTCTAATCTTTGATCCACTTAAAAGAATCAATCTGTAGAAGGCAACTGGTCATATATGCAGAGTTGTAGTGTTGTTAATAGTGTAAAAATCCCTAACAAACCACCTCCTCCCCCCATCCCTACACAAAATTGACAGACATGCATTAAACAGACTTTAGTCCAGAACATAAGGAACTTGGAAGTCCTCATTCCCACCCACAAAGCAAGAAAAAGTTGAACAAACTTAAGATCAACGACTTTTCTTAGATCCATCCGAAAACTGAGGTCGCAGGGCAAGCGACATCCCCCCAAACTGGAGATGACAGGCAGATACAGAGAATCATAGTATCACAGAGAATCCTGGAGCAGAAGCCTACACACCAGAAATCTTGGTCGAAACCAGCGTGAAAACCTATAACGTAATTGAGAAGTTACTGGAAGCTTAGTGGAGACACACACGTTTGAGAGTTAAAAACTCCAAGGATACTCTTTCTTAGGGGGCCTCCTATGCTTTTGTGGGTTTTACATCCAGGAGCCCTAGCAAGTTTTCACACTGAAGATCAGAGGAAAATTCCACTGTCCCTCTGGCAGAGGGAGGGGGAAAGTGGGCAATTTCGAATAAGTCCAGAGCATTCCATTCTTGTTAACAAGGCCTGCCCTCAAGAGAAAGGTTTCACCAGAGACGAACCACCTGTTAGAAGTGTGAATATTAAAGGTGTACCTGGTAGGTCTCAGATGGGAATGAGGAACATGTTACTGGAAATTGGAGGAAAAACGATCCTCGTTATAAAGTGGCAGAGAACTTGGCTTAATCGGGCTCTGCAGTGGGGTGGGCGGGAGAACTTGTGAGTGATGAATCTGGATATTTGGCTGAGATGATTTCTAAGCAAAGTGTGGAAGGTGAGGGCTGGTTTCTCTTTGCTGCTTATAGCAAAATACAAGGGGAGAGACAGATAATGAAGAAAGAAGTGCCAAGCAAAAAGGAGCCTAGAACTTGAAGATTTGGAAGATTCTCGGCCCGTCCATGTTGCCACAAATGAGAAAGCACGATCTGGAGGGAACACCATAGGGGCAGCTGGATGACCACTGGCTGAAAGGAGTCGGCAGGCAACTTGTGGATCCAATCAACCATCTGAGGAGAAGCCTATTGGTTTAAAAAACAGCAAAAGGACAGGGCACGTGGGTGGCTCAGTCAGTTAAGTGTCAGACTTCAGCTCAGGTCATGATCTCGCGGTCTGTGAGTTCAAGCCCCGCGTCGGGCTCTGTGCTGACAGCTCAGAGCCTGGAGCCTGCTTGGGATTCTGTGTCTCCCTCTCTCTCTGCCCCTCCCCTGTTCGTACTCTCTCTCTCTCTCACTCTCAAAAATGAATAAATGTTAATTAAAAATTTTTTTTAAATAGCAAAAGGAGTAAAGTAAAAATCGTAACTCTAGAAACAATCTAAATGTTTTTAAATTGGAGACTGCTCTACCTGAACAACGGTGAAATCACACAGGTGAACACTATGTTGTCATTATAGAGTGTGATACGTGGTTATATTCATCAATAAAGGATCTCCTATCAGATCGTGTCATGCCGTAAAACTGCTCACTTTGCGGAGACAATCTTTTACAAAATTAATTCTCCATCAATCTATGTGCATATATCAGTAGAGAGCAATTGATTCTGGTTCCAGAAGAACCAGGCAGTGAAATGCTCAGGCAGTGGTCAGAGATGCCTGTCGTATATCACAGAATCCCCAACACCCAATCTGAACACAGTAATGGTACTCAAATAGACACTTCTGAAGTGAAAAATTAAAACCAATTCTTTTGTATAATTTTCTATGTTGTTTTGACTTTTTCTTTGAACATGAAATCATATTATCATCATTACTTAGACAAAATTTTTTAACATTTATTTATTTTTGAGAGACAGAGCGCGAGCAGGGGAGGGGCAGAGAGAGAGGGAGACACAGAATCGGAAGCAGGCTCCAGGCTCTGAGCTGTCAGCACAGAGCCCGATGGGGGTGGGGGGGTGGGGGGGGGAGCTCCAACTCACCGGCTGTGAGATCCTGACCTGAGCCTGAGCCAAGTCAGACGCTTAACCTACTGAGCCACCCAGCTGGCCCCAAACCGTATTATCATTATAAAGGAACAGGGACTGAGAGCTATTTTCATTGCAGAAAAGTCAATCTACATACTTCAGGGCCAAACTCATGACTGGCTCCTGACACTGTTTGAAATTCAATGGATAACTGCTGGATTCTGTATCTTACCAATGAATGTAGGTCCGGTCCTAAGTAGCTTTTCTTTCAAGCAGCACCTCACAAAAATAATTGCCTATTACCTCTTTTCAGCATGCGCGGTACAGCGGTGGCAATGTTCCATTTCAACCTTTCAAGTGTCTTTTTCAGATGAGAATAACCTTCTGAAATGGGGATGATAAAATGGCTCATTTTTTTTTCCTTCCAAAGCATTCAAAGGACTTGCTTTCCTTCTCTTCTGTCAACCTCCAGGCGATATGGCAGATTTACCTCTCCCTTTCCCAATGATGGTGGAAATGTTTCCCTGGAAATGGCAACTTCATAGAATGAAAGAGCTGAGATTAGATCACCACGACTACAAAATGTCTGTGGGCAAGTGAAAATACAAAGTCCCATTTCTTCCGGCATCAGGCATCATGCTTTGAATTATAGCTTGTCACGGCATCTCCAGCAGACAACTGCTGTTAACCATTAGCAGTCATAAAATTGTTTAGCTTTGTGCTCCAGACGATCAAATTTTTACAAAAATATCTATAATGACATCAATGTTGACTGCAATATTACCTGTTTTACTTCTGGGAAAATACACGTAGGGCGCATTTACTGGCTGGGTCCTAAGACGACAGTGGGGTCATATGTCACCGTCTCCGCTGGTGGCTTCATGTCTGTACCCTCTCAGGACCCTGCCTGGGCAAAGTCCACTGCTTATTCACCTGCTTCCCACTGCGCCAGGCTCAGGATGCTTCCAAATCACCAAAACCTTTTTTAAAAAAAATTTTTTTAACGTTTTATTTTATTTTTGAGACAGAGAGAGACAGAGCATGAACGGGGGAGGAGCAGAGAGAGAGGGAAACACAGAATCTGAGACAGGCTCCAGGCTCTGAGCTGTCAGCACAGAGCCCGACGCGGGGCTCGAACTCACAGACCGTGAGATCATGACCTGAGCTGAAGTCGGACGCTTAACCGACCAAGCCTCCCAGGCGCCCCACCAAAACCTTTTTTAAAAAAGTGTTGAAACCGAACTGCTCGCCCCAGGCAATTGTTGAGCCATATCCCGATTGGAAAGAACAGAGTTAGAAAGAAAGGTTAAACCTTGCCAACCAACATAATCGAGCACATATTTCACGGGATATTTGTTAGCTCTGCTGCGAAACAATCTCAGAGTCTGCCGGGCCCAATGCCTTCATGTCCCTCTGGAAAGGAGCCTCTGAACCATTAGGGACATTCACTGTCAAATCCCTCCAGATTCAGTTGAACAACAATGTTAATAGGAATAAGAGGGGCGCCTGGGTGGCTCAGTCGGTTGAGCGTCCGGCTTCGGATCAGGTCACGATCTCGCGGTCCGTGAGTTCGAGCCCCGCGTCAGGCTCTGGGCTGATGGCTCAGAGCCTGGAGCCTGCTTCCGATTCTGTGTCTCCCTCTCTCTCTGCCCCTCCCCCGTTCATGCTCTGTCTCTCTCTGTCTCAAAAATAAATAAATGTTAAAAAAAATTTTTTTTTAAAAAAGGAATAAGAACAAAAAGGAATTCTAAATTCAAACACTTTAACTCTTGTGAGGAATGCTGTACTCCCACAACAGGTAGTGTGGACATTTCTCTTGGAATAGTTAATGCCGCATGTTATTAAAAAAAAAAAAATTCTAGCTACTTGAAAGAAAGCAGACAGTAATTATTCTGATTAATTCTAGTCCTGGTAATGTGTGGGAAACCCAGGCAGTACTCACTCCCTTTTGCCTCCCAGAGTTGTTATCTATTGAGGTAAAATTGAGCAAAACATTAACAGAACTGTTCAGTTAATTCAGGTAAAAAGCAATTCACTTGCAGCCATCAACCACCGACCCTTGAACTTTTTCTGCTTTGACTGTCTGGTCATAGCAGGGTTTTGCATGAATGGTACAGGTCAAAACTACTTTCTACTAAACAAATTAGGCACCTGTAGTGTCCTGAAATGGGACACTACACTAAGTTCTGGTCTCAATTAGTTTCCTTATCAGCTGCTTATTTTTAAGGAGCCCTCAGGTTCCTTCCAGCTCCAACATTCTTGGAGTCTATGATCATACAATACTAAGGTTCCAAACAAACACCTGCAAGTCAAACCAGCCCAACAGACACATTCTGTTTGGCCCACACATTGTTTTTGGAGATCATGGAATTAATTAGCAATATTCAAAATTGAGGGATTTCACCCCAAAGCTGAATTTCTGGCTTTAAAAAAATGTTTATTTATTTTTTGAAAGAGACAGAGTACGAGCGGGGTAGGGGTGCAGAGAGAGGAGACACAGAATCTGAAGCAGGTTCCAGGTTCTGAGCTGTCAGCACAGAGCCCGACGCAGGGCTTGAACTCATCAACGGGGCGATCGTGACCTGGGCTACAAGCTGGATGCCCAACCGACTGAGCCACCTAGACGCCCCAGACTTGCATCTGAACAGGCACTGCCTCTTCAGTTTGCCACAGTGCCACTCTTCTCTACTGTCCACACAAATCAAAGGTCAAAGTTAGGTGACATCCGTCATCAAGCTATGATGTTTCTCTTACCCTTGAATGAAAAGAAAATGAAGTATTTCCTGTATCCATATTAAAAGCAGGGAAACGAAAGGTTCAGAGAGCTGAATGTGTCATAAAAAATGTGAGAAAGGAATATTCTTCACTTCCACATAGAAATATGGTAGGTGTTTACTATGCACATAAGCATGTCTGCACCGAAAGAACACAACATAAGCTGCCACTCTGAAATAAACCACAATAAATGCTGGCATAAGGAAAGATTTGTGATGAAAACTTAATAGAATGAGAAAAAGAACTGTTTTATTTCTTTCTATTAGAAACCATGAGGTCTGTTTCTGAATGTGAACAAAATAGCTACTACAACTGTGGAAGTGATGGATTAAGTGAAAAAGCGGCTGGGCATTCAACCTCTTAGGGATGGTGAGATTACAAAAATATGGATTGAATGTAGCTATAATTATGTATCCTGAACAGATAGAAATAAGTGTAAATATAAGTGGACTGTGAAACAGTTGTTCAGGGTATTAAAGAATTAATGGGAAACTTACAGGACAAGTTGCATGAAAAAGATAAATCATTATTTGTGACATTTTCTAGTGCTGCTGATGAGAGCATCAGCAGCTACATTTATCTGTGGGACGAAGGGTGCTTTGATGCGATTGGACTGTTGGGCATGGTACTCGTGAAATATCAACAGGAAATTATTTACTTTTCTGGGTTGAAAAAAGTTTTTAAGTGTTTTGGGTTTTGTTTTTTTAGAAGTTTAGTGTAGCAAAGCACGTTTAAAGACAGTCCTTCTGTGGATGGTAATTTCATACATTATAAAACATAACATATTTTAAAAATATTTATTTACTTATTTTGAGAGAGAGAGAGAGCAAGAGAGAGAGAGAGCATGTGCACAAGCAGGGGAGGGACAGAGAGAGAAAAAGAGAGAGAGAGAAAGAGACACACACACACACACACACACACACAGAGAGAGAGAGAGAGAGAGAGAGGGGGGGAATCCCAAGCAGGCTCCATGCTGTCAGCACAGAGCTGGATACGGGGCTCAATCTCACGAACTGGGAGATACGACCTGAGCCAAAATCAAGAGTCAGGTGCTTAACCGACTGAGCCACCCAGGTGCCCTAACATTTAATAATATTTTTAAGAACAATTTAAGTCAGTTCATTGACTCATTCAGCAAGAAAGGCTTTGCACTAGAAAGTTAAAAACAGAACATAATAAAATTATAAATTGGAAACACTTCTATGGCTTGAACCACAGCAATTCAATGTTTAGCTGGATGAACTGGACATAGGACATGGTATTTAACTATATAAAGTCAGGTGGTAGTGGAGAATTTTTTTTCAGTGTTGAAAGGAATAAATTTGCTTTTATCATGCACGCAAAATTGTGAAGGTAAAAAAGTAGATCAAAGATTTGGCATTCTTGGTGATGCGGTAATCCATCTAAATACTTTGATACTCTTCTGCTTAGATATTCACAAGCAGTACATGAATATAGGAACTGATTGGTAAAGTCATCTGGTATGAATGAATCAGTGCACTTTCCTATTTGGAAATCAGTCCCCAGAAATGAAAATGAGGGCCTGAACTCTAGACCCCAAATTAGGAAGTTGAAAACAATTCCTCCAAATCATTGCCTGATTTCACAGTTTATGAGAACAAATTACCAATGTTTAATTGATATTTTTCATTATCATATGTATTCAGTATGCTTCTGCCTTCACACTGAAAATACCAACAACCGACACAAAATCTACAAAATGCAAAATTTAGCTTCTTGAAGCATCAGAGAGCAACCAAAGCAGCTAGCATTTGAGCAGCCACCATACCAGCGTGAAGAAAAACATACTAAGATGTGAGCTTGACCTTCCCTGCTCCTTTTCCCTCTGGGAGACTTTGCTGATTTGCAGCACAGGAGACTGAGGCAGGGCACAAAGCAGCAACCTAAGCTTCCAAGCCTCACAAAGTGATATTATCTGATTTTTTTTCCTCTCTGTTTTCAGTTATTTGGTCTTCTCTTTTGGACTGCCTGGTAATTTTTAAATCTAATGCCACTTTTTGTGTATGAGACATTTTAGAGGCTCTAGATATTGTTGTCATCAAGAAAGGATCTAGTTTTTACCTGGCTGCTAGTAAGAGCATGGGCAGATGAATGGTCGGATTTAGACTTTATATAAATAAAGAAGAAATGACCATTGATGAAAATGAGTCACCTCTGCAGAAGTATTTCATAAAGGATTGTGGTCAGTGAAGTATGGTTGGATTAAATAACCTTTGAGATTCCCTTACAAAAAAGATTTTGAGTTTTTGAGGCAAAGAAACTAATATGCTAAAATGAGACAGAGTCCAACCCAAACATCCAAATTCAACTCTAGGTTTAATGTTTCTAAAGCAACAGATTCATCTGAATCTCTGTTGTTAGCCATTACGTAGCTGTTTCAGAAAAGTCAAGGGGAAGACAAACTGCATTTAATATAGTACATATTAAAAGTATGCTTGATCTTGGACCAGAGTAAAGTGGATCAAGAAGACAGGCTGTTCTAAATAATGGCCCAGAAGAGAATGAAGGAAAATGTTGAGAATAAAGCACTTTACAACAAAAAAATGGATGGCTTGAATGCAGAAATGACATGAAAGCTAGAGGTCAAGATAGATTAAAGCCAATAGCCAAGGTGGAACGGCAGAGAGAACCAGGAATCACTGCCAAAATCTAAAGGTCAAATCAAGGGGTGCCTGGGTGGCTCAGTCAGTTGAACATCTGGCTTCGCTCAGGTCATGATCTCACGGTTTGTGAGTTCGAGCCCTGTGTCGGGCTCTGTGCAGACACCTCAGAGCTTGGAGCCTGTTTCAGATTGTGTGTCTCCCTCTCTCTCTGTTCCTCCCCTGCTCATGCTCTGTCTCTGTCTCTGTCTCTCTCTCAAAAATAAATAAACATAAAAAAAAATTTAAAGGTCAAATCAAGTGATGCATCAAAGGTAGGAGAACCAATAGACGTCAAGCCGCAGAACCAAGGTACCTGTCTAGGGAACCTTAAAAATGACCACAGCCTGCCTTCGCCAAGAAGCCCCTTTATGTTCACATCATGGCAGGACCCACCAGGACCTCCCAAGAGTACAGGCACTCTAGAAGCTGGAGGCAGTGTGGTGGCTTACAGCCCTCATATCTTCACAGTTTGGATGCTGTCATGCCCATGTTTCTCAAGCCATTGTACAAGGGCTCACAGGCTCATATTGTAATGAGACAGTGAGCCTGAACCTGTGCATTTTCCAAATTCACAAGAAGGAAGGCAAGGTGCTTATTTAAAACTTGTATGACATATTATCCTATATACATTTCTATTTCCACATAATGGTATAAGTGAAATATTTTTTTTTCTTTTTTTCCTGTTTCTATGTGTCTGCTTCTCTCTTTTTGGCTTCCCTTGTCCCCTTCTCTCCCTGTACCCCTTCTACTGCAGGTAACCTGGTGAGTTACCTAGCTCCTCGTGCAGACGTCATTATTTATAAAACGTATAGAAACACATAGGGTTATTCTGTCGTTGGCTGTTTTATAAATATAGGCTCTTAAATGCACTTTACTCATAGATAGCTCTTCAAGTCATTTGGTAGAGTTCTAATTCATTCTCTTTAGTGGCTCACAACTCCATGATGAAGTGGCTCCATGATTTATAATGTATTCTTCCACTTCTCTGTTGAATGGAATTCATTAGTCCAATTTTTGCCATGACATATGGTCATAAATATCATTATACATATATCTTATGTACTGATGTTTTTAGTTCTATGAGCCAAATTGCCAGGAGTAAGATTGCTGGGGGAAAGGGTACATATATTTTCAATGTTAACAGCTATTGCCAAATTGCCGACCAGAAAGGCTGTAACAGTTTACAAAGGTAGCAGTCTAATTCTATTAATCTAAAACTGGATTTATTTTGGAATCAAATGCAAAATTGACATTATTTTTCGGAAAACATAGAAGCCTTCAATGAATCATGGCATGGGACTTTGAGCCACCCACACCACGGTATTCCCCAGGGAGTAGGTTTTCTCTTCTCTGATGAGTTTGAGAAGTCCCAGATTACACGATCAAAACCACACTTTAACCGGCAGGAGTTGTACTTAAGTCTGGTTTTGGTGGAGTGTACGACAGAAAAGCCTGACACCATTCCCTTCCAAGGATAAAATAACTTCTCTCCCGGAGATATTAAAGTAATAGCAGCCCTGCCTGTCATTTTATCCTCCTGTTTTTCACAGAAGGGAAGAATCTTGTGCCCACGTAGCACAAGAGAGTCCTCAAATTCTCCTGAGCATGATGGAGAGGAAGCTGTCGAGAAACAACTTCAGGACTGGACACTTAGCTCCTCTGTGGCTGGAAGAGAAGTCAAAAGGCTCAGGTCTCTTGCTGCAGCTCTAGGAAACAGGGCCACAGGTCACCTGTCCCTAACAGTACAGATATATCCACTGTGAAAAGGAGACAGTCAACAGACATTCAACCCCTCCCCCCCCCCCCAACCGTCAGCAGATCTCTCTCACCGTTTCATGACGTAATGGGGATTTTTCTACTTGGGACGGAGCCACCTCTGTTACCTCCAGATTAGGGTCTGAGGCACAAGTGAGGAGGAAAGAGGACTCAGGAATCCTGCTATCGTTCTAAAACCTGTAAGTTCTCTCCTTGAAAGCATTCTAAGATCCAACATCATCTATACAATGCCTTAGTTTTACCATTCAGGTAAACCTTTAAAAGTCATGACACTTAAAAAAATAATAAAAGTCACAAAGCTTATCTGTGTGGTTGTTGATTATCTCCATATAGTCAAATGACTTTCTTAGGCTATTCAAAGTCATAGAGAAACCCCTTTTCCTCAGCAAAGGTTTTGATATCAAAGAGGCTTCAGGTGTAAATAAAGGCAATTCAAGTTTTTAAGAATTTGCTTCCGCATTCTATGACCCCTGAGGATCCCTACTGGATTCTACAGTCTTGAAAGAAGCTTTGGAGAAAAAAATAATTAATGTTTATTTCAGGCTTAAAATTTAAGGACATTAAAGAAAAAGAATGCAGATCCTGTTTGGGGAATTCAAACGGAGCTTCCTTGAAGTTATCAAGCGATGGTGGCCTTCAACAGTGTGTCCAGTGCTCAGAATTCTTCATATAAAAAAGCTTTGATATTTTAATATTTAAAACCTAATGCTGTCATCTTCTCTCCGTGGCATAATGAGAACATGAAAAACCACTTAAGAAGTTTAGCGGCTAAATTCAGCCATAACGTCAAATACTATTCGGCAGAACCCGTAATGAATTATCTCCAAGTACTTCTCATCTTTTAAACGTGCAACTTTTTATTTGAGCTAAAAATGAACAGAAATCTGAAAGATCTGTGAAGAATCTGTAATGTTATCTTTTTAATCTGAGAGGGACGGTTTCATTAGCATTTTCTGAGATAGCATGACATGATGATGGAGACACAGGCTAATATTAACTCGGCGAAACACTGGAAAAGTACAGCCAGCAATAACCTAAGACTTACTATGGCATTCGGGGAGACACAACCTTAATTCTAAAGGACATACCAATTCCAGGTTGATTTCTACTGTTACACTAGAATCGTGGAGTGATAAGTACAGAGAGTTTATTAAAGAGAAGAACAATTTCTTATTTACTCAGACTGTTCATGTGCTGTTAAAAACAATTACCCAGAATATAGGACATCCCAGATATTAATTATTCTTCATTATAAATGTTATATTATCATTCTTGTTCCAAAAGGTAAACCAGGTATTTTAGCCATAGGAAGTATTCTTTCAATCAGCAAATGAACACGGTGATAATTTATGACCAGCACAGCAGTTAGACTTTCTGACATCACCTTACCTAAACCGGTAAAAACATTTTGATGCTAATTTGGTAAGACAAGAGAACTAAAGAGAATTCATTTCAGTTATTTAAATCCTGTCACTGATGTCCGTGCCTTATGGCCCAGATAAACTATTCAGATGTCTCTTTCTAATCATGTTTCCTGAATTAATCTTTCAGCTGGTGGATCATGATATGATTCACTGAAAGAATGCCACCCTCAATTCTATGCTCATAAAGACAGACGGGAGCAGGGTTTGAAAGGTACAAAATTGTACTGTTGTGATAGACAAATGTTAGGATAGCACCACACAACTTTGAAAATTATTATTATTTTTTAAAATCGGGTCTGAGGACTAGTCAAGAAGGCAAAATATGATCACAGTTTGATGTATATCCTCTGCTCCAAACATATGCCAATGGCAGATTGCAAATAGAATAAATAAATAGAAGTAACAGTGGTCCATCAGAGGAGAATCTGGCCTTGTAAAGAACGCGGAACAAACCTGCTGCTCACTGGAGACCTAGAGAAGTTGGAGGAAGCAGACGCAGCCTGATGACCAGGAACCACAGCAGCAGTCTCACCTCCCACTACGTCCTGGTATATGATTGGGTCAGAGATAATATTATCATGGCGCAGGGGCCCATGTCACCCGTGCAAATCTTGTTCTACACTGGAGAATCCAGAGTTTGGCAGACACAACCATAAAGGGGGAAGGCAAACATGGTAGAAAAAAGTAAAACCACAGCAACAACTAAATGAGTTGTAAACCAAAGCTGCAAAACACAGTAATACATTTAACGCTAAGAAAGACAGCCGATCAAATCCACATGAATTTACTGTGAACGAATTCATTTTATGGTCTAGTCTGACAAAGATTTAAAATGAGTACGTTCAAGGGCACCTGGGTGGCCCAGTTGGTTGAGTGTCTGACTTTTGCTCAGGTTGTGATCTCGTGGTTTGTGGGTTCTATCTCCACATCGGGCTCTCTACTATCAGTCCAGAACCCACTTTGGATCCTCTATCCCCCCCTCTCTGCCCCTCCCCCATCTGTGTTCACTCTCTCTCTCTCTCAAAAATAAACATTAAAAAAATAATAGGGGCACCTGGGTGGCTCGGTTAAGTGTCTGACTTTGGCTCAGGTCATGATCTCGCAGCTCATGGGTTTGAGCCCCACTTCGGGCTCTGTGCTGACGGCTCAGAGTCTAAAGCCTGCTTTGGATTCTGTGTCTCCCTCTCTCTCTCTTCCTCCCCCATTCATGCTCTGTCTCTCTCTGTCTCTTAAAAATAAATAAAAGTTTAAAAAAATTAAAAAAAATAAAATGAGTATGTTCAGAGAAATAAGTTAAAGCATATCCATTAAAAAAATAAACAATAACAAGATATCATGGACTAAAAGGAGGCAAAAATGAAACAACATATGGATACAGAAGAGAATTAACTGGAATTTTTAGAAATGGAAAATTTATTCATTTAAATAAATAAATCCAGTACAGGTGGGATTAATTCTAGTCTGGACAGTGGAAGTGAGATCTGGTGAATTAGAAGAGTTCTGAGGAATTCACCACAGTGAAAAAGACAAAGAGGTAATGAGAATAGTTAAGCAACCTGAAAGAGATGAAACATAGGAGAAATATCTGAAGAAATAGCAGCTGGGAAATTTTAAGTCACCCTAGACTAAATCATATAAAGGATCTGAAGGATCTTTTTGAAGTGAATTACAAAATGCTACTGAGAGACACCAAAGTATATTTGAATATAGGAAACGATATACCATATTCATGGAAAAGAAACTTAATACCATAAATACCAGGTGTCCCAAATCATTCTATTAACTGGAAGAATAATTGTGATAAAAATCCTAATAGTTTTATTGTTTAGCTGAACAAGTTAATCCTGGAAATCACGAAACAAACAAAGATCTAAGCAGAGGCAAATGATAGTCAAGAAAAAAGAGTGAAAGAAATTTCCTTGCCATCTCTCAAAACTTAGCGTAGAGCTATAGTAATTAAGAGAGTGTGGTATTAGACACAGACAAACGGAATGCAGCCAGGTAGAGGCTCAGAAACAATCCTACACACATGTAAAAACCAATGACATGGTGGTGAACCATGGGCATGTGAAAAGACAGACTACTTAATAAATTGTTCCTGGACCACTGGCTATTTCTAAAAAGGAAAAGGAACGAGACCTCTGCCTCACCAATTGATAAGTTGCAGGAGAAATAAAAACTATAATATGAAAAGTGAAACTTCAAACTTTATAGAAAAACATACTGGGGGGAAAAAAAAGCATGCATGGCCAGAGAAGAATTTCTTTTTTTTTTTTTTTAATTTTTTTTTTTTTAACATTTATTTATTTTTGCAACAGAGAGAGACAGAGCATGAACGGGGGAGGGTCAGAGAGAGGGAGACACAGAATCTGAAACAGGCTCCAGGCTCTGAGCTGTCAGCACAGAGCCCGACGCGGGGCTCGAACTCACAGACTGCGAGATCACGACCTGAGCTGAAGTCGGCCGCTTAACCGACTGAGCCACCCAGGCACCCCCAGAGAATTTCTAAAGAAACACAAAAAGCACAGGCCACAAAGGAAAAGATTGATAAATTTGATTAAAATTAAAATTAAAAACTTCTATCCAAAAAGACACCATAAGTACATTTAAAACATATTTGATATCCATACAACCGACATAGGATTAGCAATCAGAATATATAAAGAAGCCTAAAGTGAGAAAGAAAAAGACAAAACCTGAATAGAAAAATGGGAAGCATACAAATTATCAATTTATAGAAGAAATCCTAATCACAAAAACTATATATGAAAAAGATGCTCACACAGAGTAATAACCAGAAAAATGAAAATTGAAACAAGATACTATTTGCCCTCAGCTGGCAAAAACAGAAAAATCTAACAGTAGCAACTATCGGCAAAAATGGGGAACAAACTGCTTATCCAGTGCTAGGAAATGTCAACGGACTGGAACGTCCCTTTGAATGGCATTTGGCCATAGCTGGTTGAAAGAAGACCTATGTATGTATCCCCCTACTGATCTAGAGATTGCATCCTTTTTTTCTTAACAAGTGGTTCTCATCTGAACCATGAAACAGAAAATAATTTGCAGGATTATTTTCTCAAATCTCCCAAGGATGCTGCATAACTAGCACCATTATTTTTTTTAATTTTTTTAATGTTTATTTATTTTTGAGAGAGAGAGAGAGAGAGAGAGAGAGAGAGAGCAAGGGAGGGGCAGAGAGAGAGGGAGACACAGACTCCGAAGCAGGCTCCAGGCTCTGAGCTGTCAGCACAGAGCCCGACACGGGGCTCGAACACACTGTGAGATCACGACCTGAGCCGAAGTCAGATGCGTAACCGACTGAACCACCCAGGCGTCCTTAACTAGCACCATTCTTGATGCACAAGTGAGAAGCTAATTCATACATATAATGGGTGACATGGGGCATTAAGACTAATTCTCCAGGAAACCCTGGGTAAAGACAGGCTTTGAAGGATGCTCACATCGCCCTTGCTGGAAACAGTCTACGTGAAATCAACTATGTGTCCATCAGCAGGAGAATGGATATACATCTTGTAGTGTACATCAGGAAATGTGCAATAGTCATCAGGAAAAATTCAAGCTCTATACGGATATGGACAAAATAATAGAGAAATTTTTAAAAGCAAGTTACGAAAATTACAGTTAGTCTGATACTGTTGGTGTAAAAGTTTGAGGTATGTTAAAAATATATACATTTTAAGAATAGGTACAGATAAGTGTAGCAAAATATAAAACACATGTGAGGGAATGATAAGCAGCAAATTCACGATGGGAGAGACTGGGGCTGATGAGACTTTCACAGGAAAGTTGAGCTGAACTAAAATGTTTCATCTCCTTAAAAATCAAATTATGGAAAATATTAATACCTCCTCAACTGTTTCAGTTGGAACATGGGTGTTTGTATTATTTTCTATACTTTTCTGCATGTTTAAGACAGCTCTTACTTCACGGGCTGGGGCAGGGGGTGGGGGCGGGAACAGACTGTAAAGAAATCCACAAGACATTCACATCCAGAAAATTCACATTTTCTGGTCTGTAACAGCACAGTAGTTTGGTTTGTGTTATGTCACCTTGATTATTTTGACAGCCTCGAGGATTCTGCGCTTGTACCTCTCAAATTCATCTTCCTCCCTTCCTTGCGGCCAGAGTGATCTCTTTAAAATGTAAATCTGCTCACACAGGTCGGCCTGTAGAGGCACCACCATCAGGATCCACGGCAAGCATGCAGGCCTTGGATACAGCCCAGGAATCCTTGTCCAGCCTGATCTCCAAGGTTCCCCCTCATGTGAAGCTTCCAAAATGTCAATTTCTCTTAGTGCCTTTGAACACATCACACTGTCGTGCTATTGTCCTTTTTGCTTTAGGCTGTTTCCCCTCCTGAAACATGGCTCAGACTTTGCCTTCACAAGGATGAACTGCTTGACTGGTTCAGGCTGGGTTGGGTGCCCTCCTCCAGCCTCCATGGAGCCTTCGACATTCCTGTATGTTGGAATTTTCCACCGTAAGTGTCTTTCAACACCAATCTGAAGGACTCTGGCTTACTGGCTACTGTAAAGTCTTGAGACTTTCTACAATGCCTGGCCCAGAATTGGGCCATTCAACTGAATTATCCATTCGACTGAACTGAATGGTATTAATAGAATTTCCATAGTTAGAATGCTGGAAATGATCCCTTTCCAATGTTCCTAAAATTGACTCAGTCTCCCGAAAGAGCTAATCCTGGAAGAAAATGCGGAACGTGTTGTCTGATGACATCCTCTCTTCCAGCTCTTCCCCGTGGCTCTTTCCACCCCTTCCCCTCACCCCTGCTGTGCCCAACTGCCATTCTCTTACCTTTCAGTTTACCATACCTCCTTTCATTCACTCTGGGCCTAACATAATAAACTTAAACTGCAGAGTGCTGTTCCCAGACATACTGTAGGCAGCTTGACTATGGCCACAGAGATAATGCACCAGTTTGGGTTTAAAAAGAAAAGACTGAAATGTCAAGTGATGCGTAGGAAATGTGACACGCTTAGCATTTTTACCTAGCAGGTTTCATACCCTGAACAGTCACACACCTATTATTCTGTCTACTTACTAACCCAGACCTTTTCCAAAACAAACATCTCACTAAATCTCCAACGTCTCAGAAAATCGGACCAAAATATTTAAGACCGAGATGAAGTTTATGAGCACACACACAAACTGTAATTACTTAATTTGACTGATTTACTACTCAGGAAACTTCGCCCAAGTACCACCAATGCTATAATAAAATATTTCGGCACAAAGCAAATTTGAGATTTATGGCATCCTTACGGACTTCTTTGCTATTAACATCTCCTTCCAGCTTATTTACCACTTGGGAAATAACTCACTGCATTATACGCACCACCCCACTGACAAATACGTTTTTACAGGTTGCATGAAACGTCTTATTCTCATTGTACTGGGGACTTCACTACGTTAAAGGAGAAGATGTAGAAATCGATGATTATGTAATTTTGTAGTCATTGCCAGCTAGTAAACAACCATAGCCATTCAGAAAACTCAGAGAAGGCACTCAGGGAAAATATACCCTGGGGTATTTCTCTTTCTTTCTAGGTGTGAATATGAAGGCTCTTGTGAGCAGGGAATGATGGGTTGACAATTAGCTCCATCTCCAGAATTTCCCAGGACTGTCATCTGGTGAGAAGTATGGGGGTTCAATGCCAGCTTGGTCTCTTGGGCATAGCAGCCCAGGCACCCCATAACCCCAGCTCATCATTTGTACTTTGGGTAGCCCACCCTCACAAGCACTGCAGAAGAGCTTCCAGAAGCATAGAGAACACAAACATAGATCCTAGCTGCCAAGATATCAAAATCTCAGTTATGCTGGTACCCAGGGGGACAGTCTTTAATTATCACCTTTCTACCTTAACAACTACTGCTCATCACTGTTTGTATACCTGTAATTCTCTTCCTTCCTAAATCAGAGTTCCCTGTGAGCCAATCATGCAAAAAGAGAAAGAAAGAAAGAAAGAAAGAAAGAAAGAAAGAAAGAAAGAGAGAGAAAGAAAGAAAGAAAGAAAGAAAGAGGAAGAAAAAGAGGAAGAAAGAAAGGAAGAAAGAAAGAGAAAGAAAGAAAGAAAAGAAAGAAAGAAAGTAAGAAAGAAAGAAAGAAAGAAAGAGGAAGAAAGAAAGAAAGGAAGAAAGGAAGAAAGAAAGAAAGAAAGAAAGAAAAGAAAGAAAGAAAGAAAGAACAAAAGAAAGAAAGAAAGAAAGAAAGAAGAAAGAAAGAAAGGAAGGAAGAAAGGGAGGAAGAAAGGCAGGCACATTTATATATTGGAAATGCTAGCAGCAGCTATGTAATGTAAAGCCACCAAGGCACTGAGATTCTTCGGACATTTTCCCATTTTCTATAGCTTATAGTTGTCTAAACAGTTGCCCACAAACTCCAACTGGATTTCTCAAGTCCCTACAACAGCATGGCTAATAAAGAACATAACAAGGGCAAGCTGAAGCAGTCTAAAATTCTGCAAGGCACATCCTTCACAGGTCATGCCTGGGACCACACCCTTCTGGGCTTCCCCACATCCAGCTGTATGGTAACTGTAGGGCACGGGATTCCCAGCCAGCTCTGCAATAAGCACACCTACGTTGGTAGGCTGGCAGCAAGGTATCTTCTGGGGTAGATCATCTGAATGTGGTTGTTCTTATTAAAAGGGAAAAATGCGGAATGACCCAAGTCCACTACGGTGATGATGCAGGTCGCAGTAAATGCCCACAGGGCCAACCAGTAGTCAAGGTTTCGCAGTCCAGAAATGCCTGGAAAGCAGCCCTTTGTTGACCGATTGCCACAATACGGTCACCCTGGAATGACGATACGCTAAGTTATACACATGAAGTGCTGTGGACTAAGAATGACAGCGTGGAGGCAATTAGGAAAAACTGCGAAAGCAAGACATTTCTCCCCAGGCGACACCAAACTGCTGCACCAGAAGCTACAGCAGTGCCGTTCCCTGTGCTCAGCTGCGCCTACCACCCACAGGCCCCTGAGCTCTCCCGGGAGTCACGGCCGGCCGTGGCCACGGTGAGGCCAAACCAAGTTCAAGACAGGCAAGTTCCCCAACCAACTCTTTGGCACAGGGCTGGGCAAGGGCGGCAGAGCAAGTGGAGCATAGATTCTGGAACTGGGTGAGCTACATTTGAATCCCAGCTCCACGGCTTCCTAGCCTGACACACCCAACAGGTTACTTTCGCTTTCTTGGCCTCAGTTTTTCCATCCGATTAATGGGGTTCAATAGTGTGTAACCTCTGGGTGGCATAGGGACTGAATGAATATGTGAAAAGCACTTGGTATTATAAGTGCCATATAAATGTCAGCTACCACTAGGTTCTTTTTCTTCTTACTAGAGCATATGAGAGAAGAGAAAACGGGTAGACCCTCTGAGGTCTTGGCACTGAAGAAACTTTCTCCTCCCCGCTCCATAAGCCTGACCGCCTAGGGTCCACTTCGGCTGCGAAATGGAGCTTCCCAACTTAACTCAAAGGGCAATGAATTATGGCTTAAGTAAAAGAAACAAGCAAAAAGACATGTGGTTGGGCTACATAAAAAAGCGAAAGGTTAGTAAAAAATTGGCAAGTTAAATAATTAGAGGTGAAATATCTCTTTTTCTCTTCTTTTTTTCTTTTTCTTTTTCTTTTTTTTTTTTTTTTTTTTTACCTCCAGTGACTTTTCTTTTTAACTGTCTTCCTTGCCTGGCCTAGAGAAAATTATTCTCATCCTAGGTGGATATTACCAGCTTTAATGGCTTAACTAAAACAAGAATAGCTTTATAGCCTTAATATTATGAGAAGAACATGGAGAGCTGTTATGATAGTTTAACACATGGGAGCAGGTCTATGATGTGATATAAATATTAGAAATCATAATGGTCTCTTTCCTGAGGAACAAAAAAGATCTCCATAATAAAAAAATTTTTTACTTTTGGTTTTCTATCCGCTGAAGAAATTTCTCAAAGTTCCCCCCAAATGAATTCTGGAATCTAACGTTTGTGAAAGTCCTGAACATTCTTTCCCATTATCCTGCCCTATGTGCCACACCTTCTAGAAATGAGATAAACACATGATTTACAGACGCAGCCCAGCAGCCAGGCTTGTGTGAGGGTCCCTGGGGACCCTCTGCACAGTGACCCCCTCCCTCCTCCCATTTCCTGGTGAGATCCTGAGTTCCAGCCTGCTGGACACGGAGGTGCTTCCCCAGGGTCAGAGCTGACCTGCCTCTTATCTGGCCACTGGTGCTTCTCAATCTAATGTTTTCTGACTTCCAGAATCTACACATGGTCCCTTTACCCCTATGGTGCCTTTGTAGGGGGATGGAGGGATTTCAGGGCTGAGCAAGGAGAAAGATACGACCACTAGGTGGGAGTAGCACACACGTGTCATGGGATGATGTTCCAACAGGCTTGTGTGCAGGGCAAGTGTCTCAGCACAACCGTCCAGAGGCCGTTGCACAGGGTTGCTACGCGGAAGGGAAAGAAGGCAGGCACGCTCCTCCGGGAGAGAGGGATGGGAGAGGGTCCTTGTGTGAGGGCGAGGAGGGACGGCGGCAGCTTGGAGTCCTTACAGCCCATGGCTTTTCTGTGGCTTGTAGGTGTTGGGTACAATTTTGCAGGGTATGCCAAGCAGGCAGGCTCTGAATGGCTAAAAGTCTGCGTATCTGGGTTATGTTTAAAACAATTAGATGTGGGGGCACCTGGGGGGTTGCTCAGTCGGTTGAGCGTCTGACCCTTGATTTCAGTCAGGTCACGATCTCAGGGTCGTGGGATTGAGCCCCGCATCTGGCTTCACGCTGAACATGGAGCCTGCAGAAGATTCTTTCTCTCTCTCTGCCCCTCTCCCCTGCTCGTGCTCGCTGACTCTCTCAAATAAGAAATAACAATATAATAAAAAAAAATGATGTGTAAAAATTTAAGTTTGGTAGTGTTGGCCTGCTATGAAGAAATAGGGTATATATCCCAAGGCCATTTTTGGCTCATCTTCCTGGCTAGTATAATTTATACTGAATGGCTAAGTCATTTAACCTAGAGACTTATTGGCAATTTCTGATTCTTTGGCCTTCATCACTTATTCCTCTGATTAAAGCCTTAGCCTCCATGTCTGAAAAGCCTATTTATTACCTATTAGTGTTTATTCCGCTTGTCCTCGATGCCTTGACGTTGACTGGAGTCCTAGAGAAGACACACGAGAAGCATGTGAGTTGCCCGATAAAAATGGGGTTTCCTGGACCCCAGCTGCCCTACCAAATCTGTATTCCTGCGAGGCGACAATCAGTAATCGGTAATTTTCTAAAGTTCTCCAGGTCTGATGGGAAGTCAGACTGGACGCCAAGACTCAAAAAGCCTCTTTGGGGAAATGAAAGATGTGACCTCTGCCCTGAAGAAATTTTCTTATTGTTTCACTGAAACAAGACAAATGCACTTCGGGAACAGGAGTGAGAGGTTCAGGCAATGGAAAATCATGAATAAAGCCAGAGAAGTCGGCACAGACTACCCATGGGGTAATGAGGAAAGGGCCATAACCTCTATCAGAGGTGTATATTGGGGGGCGATGAGATGCGCAGGTTGGGTAAGTAGGCTGGGCCGGAGTCATATTATAAAGAGTCAGTCAGAAATATAAAGCCGCTCACCATGACCAGCAGGTGCACAGAAATGAAACGGAAGACATGCTGAAGCTGTGGATTAGAAGAGGTGTTTTTCGTTTTCGTGTGAAATCTATAGTTTTGCGATACTGTACATCTTAAAGAAAAATAGACAAAATACCTATACAACCAATGTGCTATGTGTATGATTATAGACCATATCTGAAATATTAGAGTACCTGTGGAAGAAGCAAGCACATTGTTCGGTACTTGAAATGTGGCTACTCCAAGTGGAGATGTGCTACGCGAGGAAAATATGAAAACAATAACGTACAGTGTCATATGAATGAGTTTTATATTGAGGACATGTCAAAACGGTAATATGTTAGATTTACTGAACTCAATACACTGTATTATTAAATTAACTGCACCCGTTCCTTTTTTTTTTTTTAACGTGACTACCAGAAAATTAAAAGTTATATGTGTGTGACACACATATTTCTACCAGGAGGTGCTGTCCTAGAAGTTCCCTGTCTTGATTCTGTGCCACCCCTGAGCATACTGAAAATTTTCTACTGAAACGTCTTTCAGATGGTAAGACTCTAAAGTCATAATGAGATGTTGTGGTAGTAATTTTGGCTCGTGTGGTCCTTCCCTCTGGGTATTTAAGAAAGTTGAGGCACGAGTACTTGTTCCATCCGCATCATTACTGAGTGATGCATTTGTAATAATTACAGGACTTGGAAGCATCCTATGTTCCCAGGAGAGATTAGGATTATACTCTTCCCACACGACCAGAATTCAAAACATACGCAATTTAAAAATGTCCATTACTGCTATTTGGTGAATGCAAGTGAGAATGTTTATCTTTTGGGGTGCCCGGGTGGCTTAGTCAGTTGAGAGCCCAACTCTTGATTTCGGCTCAAGTCATGATCTCATGGTCATGAGATTGAACCCTGCTTCAGTCACACTCAGCACGGAGCCTGCTTAAGATTCTCTTTCTCCCTCTCCCCCTTTCCTGTTGGCTCGCTCACTCTCTCCCACTCTCTCTCTCTCTCTCTCAAAAAAAGTTTATCTTTTAACATCTAGCAGCCAACTGGGAGGTGTTTTTCCTTTAAAACAAAGCTCTATAAGACTTATTATCAGTTTATATCTTAACAAATCATTGTTTGCTTGACTCCTTCATTATTTTGCTTTTTCATCCTTGCTGCAAAAGATTTTTAAAACATCACACTGAGCAAATGAAAAGTTCTCTCACTTTCTCAGAGTAATATAATCAGCTTTCTCACCTTTCACTGCTTTGTTTAGTTGAGGATATTACTATTAAAGACAAAGCACTTAATTCCAACTTTGTGCACTATTCTCAAGACTTGTGGTCAAACGTTAACCTGGGGTTTAAATAGAAGCGTTATATTATCTGGAGGATAGATATCCTGAAATTCTTTTCCTTATATGATTATATACCACCTGTCCTTCATCCAGTAGAATAAGGAATTGCATTGTTACAGATACCTACATACAATGAGTATTTAATTCTCTCTGAACAAAGTATATTACGTAGTCAAAATATCAACAAAGAAGACATTCCAACAACAAAAAAGGGGAATAATCGTATCTTACGTTGGCAGGATACATCAATTACTTCAAATATTTCATCTCTTCAAAACCTATGAGGTTTGTAATCTAATTTTATTGACGAAGAATTGACTTGCTCAAGGAAAAGGAAATAAACACTTGTTGAAGTGGAGTAAGCACTTTCATAAAATTATTTTGTTTAATCATATCTAATTCCAACAGCTTTGAGACAGGTGCAACTGCCAATTTCTAGTTGACAATACAGAATCTCAGATGGCTAAGTAACTTGTCAACAGCCACATAATGGTGAGGAAGAAATTACAGATATCAACTCAATTCTCTTTGTTCCAAATCCAGTGCTATTCCCAATGTAACGAAACTGAATACATACAAGAATTACATTAACTCTTTTAAGTACAATAAAACTACTGTGAAAAGGAAAGTAGTCAAAAGTAGAAGATAGAAATGAACCAATTTGGAAATGAATCTATATATGCATATCAGGGTCTTTAAAACCTTTTTTTTTTTTGACGGAGAGCAGTAAGATTATTTATTCGGTGACTCAATGGTTCCAAAGGAATAAAATGATAAGAAACAAAGAAACAGATGTAGCAGAAAAGCATAAAGAAGAAAAATGCATAATAAAACCTTGGAGGGTTATCAATACATTCAAAACAGGACATATAGAAAGGGGGACCATTTCTGTTCCAGTTTGTTATAATCCAAACGGGAATTATACCAAACAGGGTTCAGATGTCAAATGCAATCTTGAAATGGGGTAGAAGGCGGGTTAAGTTCTAGTTTCTTCCAGTTATTAGTAAGTCCGTCATTAATGACTTTAGGGGAAAAAACTTCCAACACGGATTTTTAATCTTTATACAACCAGGTCTAGAAATGGAACTAAATTAAATCAATTTTGGTAACAGGTAAAGCAATCTGTAATGGGAACTAAAGTATCTTTATGGAAATGTGTTTCTGAAGTTGTGGTATGAAGATGGCCAGAAACGAAGAAGCCTGCGTATAATACTATAATATAGCTAACATTCATTTAGCAATAAGCATGAGCCAGTACCTATAACAATAGCATTATAAACATCTAATTTAATGCTCAATGCAGTTTTCTTTCTAGGAATTTGTCCATTTCATCGACATTACCTAATTCCTGGTATACAATTGGTTATAGTATGCCCTTATAATCCTTTTTATTTCTCTGAGGTTGGTAGTAATGTTCCTCCCTTCTTTCAAATCAGATTTTAGTAACTTGAGTCTTCTCTCTTTTTTTCCCCTTGTTTGCCAATTTTGTTGATTTTTTTTTCGAAGAATCCACTTTTGGTTTAACTGACATTATTGTTTTTTTTTTTTTTTTTCTGTTCTCTGTTTCATTTACTTTGTCACGGAGGCTTAATTATTTTTTTATTTTTAATTTTTTAATGCTTTGTGTTTTTGTCTGCTCTTCTTTTCTTAACTTCTAAGCACAGAAGATTATAGGTTTGAGATTTTTCTCGTATGTTAATAGAAGCACCCACAGCTACAAATTTCCCTCTAAGCACGCTTTAGCTGTATTCTATAAGTTCTGGCATGTTTTCATTTCTATTCATCACAAAGTCTTTTCTAATTTTCCCCTTGTGATTCTTTTTTAACTCATTGGTTATTTACAGGTGTTTTTTTTTTTAGTTCCTCAAATTTCTTTCAGTTACTTACCCTAATTTTATTCCCTCATAACTGAATAAAATGCTTTGTATTAATTTTATAACTAAAAATACCTAATGTTAAATCCATTTTTTATTTTTATTTTATTTTTTTTTTTAATTTTTTTTTTAACGTTAATTTATTTTTGAGACAGAGAGAGACAGAGCATGAACGGGGGAGGGTCGGAGAGAGGGAGACACAGATTCTGAAACAGGCTCCAGGCTCTGAGCTGTTAGCACAGAGCCCGACGCGGCGCTTGAACTCACTGACCGCGAGATCATGACCTGAGCTGAAGTTGGCCGCTTAACCGAGTGAGCCACCCAGGCGCCCCTTAAATCCATTTTTTAAATGTTTATTTGAGAGAGAGAGAGAGGTGGGGGGAGGGGCAGAGAGAGAGGGAGAGCAAGCCTCCCACGCAGGCTCCACACTATCAGCACAGAGCTTAATGTAGGGCTCAAAACCCAGGAAGCGTGAGATTATGACCTAAGCTGAAATCAAGAGTTGGACACTTAACTGAATGAGCCACGCAGGTGTCCCCATTGGGGCTTGTTTTATAGTTGAACATATGGTATGTCCTGAAGAATGTTCCATGTACCTTTGGGGAAAAAATATGTTCTTCTACTGTTTAGGACTGCGTCCTACAGAGTTCTATTAGGTCTAGCAGACTTCCAGTGTTATCAAAAGTTTTCCATTTCCTTATTGATCTGCTCTCCAGGGGCTCCATCGATTATTCCAAGTTGAGTATTGAAGCTTTCAACTATTCTTGTTCAATTCCCTATTTCTCTCTTCAATTTTGTCAGTTGTGGTTTCATGTATTTCAGGGCTCAAGTCATTTGGTGCACATATGTTTACGAATTGCGATATATTCTCAATACGTTGACCTTTTTATCATTTTATTCTTCTTTCTCTCTCGTAACAATTTTTTATCTTAAAATCTATTTTTGTCTGATATTAGCATAGACACTCCAGTTCTCTTTTAGTATAGTTTGTTTGTATAGCATACCTTTGTCTATCCTTTTATTTTCATCTGTTTGTGCCTAGGTTAAATCTAAAGTCTTTTGTAGATGGCATATAGTTGGATCATGTTTTGTTTTTGTTTTAAAGTTTCTTTTATTTATTTTAAGAGGCAGAGATGGGGGGGGGGGCGGGGAGAGGGAGAATCCCAAGCAGGCTCCACACTGTCAGCCCAGAGCCTGACACAGGGCTCCAGCCCATGAACTGCGAGATCATGACCTGAGCTGAAACCAAGAGTCAGACACTTAACTGACCGGGCTTCCCAGGGGCCCCTGTTTTTTTTTTGTTTGTTTGTTTGTTTTGTTTTAATCCAGTGTTCATTTCTCTGCCTTTTAATTAGGGTGTATAATTAATTTACATTTATTGTGATTATTGATAAGGCAGAATTCATCTTTGCTGTTACTATTTGTTTTCTATATTTTTATGTCCTCTTTATTCCTCTCTTCATAATTGACTGCTCTCTTTTGTGTTAAATAGGTATTTTCCAGTTTACAATATTAATTGCCTTATCATTTCTTTTACTAAAGGATTTTTTTAGTTTTGTGGGGAAGATATATAATAGTGACAAATTCAGTTTTTACCAATGTGGCAATATTTAATTTCTCCTTTATTATTGAAGAATAGATCTGCTGGATATAGAATTTTGGTTTATAACTTTTTATTGGAGAACTTTGACTCTTTCACCCACTGCCTTCTAGCTTCCATGGTTTTTGATGAGAAATAAGCTGTTAATATACCTAGGATCCCTTGAATTTGTAATGAATTGCTTCTCTTTTCAAGATTCTTTCTCTTTGGGTTTTGGCAATTTAATTATGATGCCGTCTAGGATAATTCTCTGAGTTTATCCTATTTGGATTAGAGTTTGTTGAGTTTCCTTGGTGTGCAGATTAATGCTTTGAATCAAATTTGGGAAGTGTTTAGCCATTGTTTCATTAAGTACTCTTTATCCTCCTTTTTTCTCCTCTCTTTCTGGGCTCCTATTATGTACATATCGTTATGCCTGATGATGTCCCAAGGTCTGAGACTCTCCACTTTTCTTCAAGTTAGTGATTGTTTGACTTGCTCATATCTGCTCTTGAGCCCTTCTAGTGATTTTTCATTCTTTAAGTGCCTCTAAAACATCTGCTTTAAAGTCTTTGTCTAATGCATCCAATGTATGGGCTTCCTCAGGGAGTTTCTACTGACTGCCTCCTCTCCGGTGCAACCCCCTCACACTGTGACTGGCCTTACTTTCCTCATTCTTTGTGTATCTCATTTTTTGTTGAACACTGAACATCTTAAACGATGTAATTTGGCAAACTGGAAATCAGACTTTCCTCTTTCCCCAGGGTTTATTTTTGTTGTGGTTTGTTTAGAGACTTTTCTGAGCAAATTCTGTAAAGTCTGTATTCATTGTCATGTGTAGCCACTGAAGTCTTCGATCTGTCAGCTTAGCAGGTAGCTAATTATGGAACAGAGATTGCCTTCAATGCCTGAAACTAACAGGTCTCTCAGTCTGTGTGTTACTGGTGCATTTCTCAACTACTCAGCCAGGCAGATTGCACAGCTCCACCTTGGTCTCTACTTCCTGCTTGTCCAATGCCTCAAGCCTATCCAGAAGTGAGCACTTAGGGCCTCTGCAGATCTTCCTTGAACATGTACACCACTCTGGGAAGATGCATAGACCTAAATACGAGCATGGCCTTTTGGATTCCCAGAAACATATCAGAGCTTTTCAAAGCCTCTTATGCAAACGTCATTCCCCAACTTTGCTACTTTAAGCACTTTGGTTAGCCCACTGTTCGTGGGGCTGTTCTCACCTAACTCAAAGAGTCACAATGCCTAACGACTGCCTTGGCCTGATTTCAATTAATGTCTCCGAGGGGAAAAAAGCAACACTGGCAAGTTCTCAGTCAGGTCTTGCACAGAACTACCAGAGGGGTTAAATAATGACAATTCTCTGAGAATGCAGCTCTAAACAGCCTTGTTTTGCTCTCTCCAGTGGCTGACAGGCTGCTAGGTTTTACCAAGCCTACAGCTGGGGGGGGGGGGGGGGGGGGGGGGGGGGGAGATTGAAATAGAGCAAGTAAAAATGCCAGAAAATTCACTGTTCTTACTGAGATTTGGCTGTTTTTCTTGAATAAACACTCCCCAGATTGTGGTAAGCCTTTGGTCAATTTACATAATTCTGAACATGTGGACTGTGATCATTTTTGCCAGTGTTCTCATTGCATTTATGAAGGGAAATATTTTCAGTGATCGCTCCTCTACTATTTTTGTTCACATTACCTGGTCGATTTTTCACAAAAGTACCAAAGCAATTCAATGGGAAAAGGAAAGCATTTCCAAATGTAATGATAAATCAATCAACTGGATATTTCTTTAAAAAAAACCCTTCATCCTTAATATCCACCATAGACAAAAATGAAGTAACTGAAGAGTTTAAAATATAAAGTTTATAAAAGAAAACATTAGAGAATGTCTTTGCAATGGAAATGGCAGAGGTTTCTTAGACTTGATACAGAAAACAACCAAGGAAATAAAAAATATATATATTTCACTCAAAATTTTAAAATTCTGTCATCAAAAGACACTTGTGAGAAACTGAAGAGACAAACCACAGACTAGGAGGAAATATTTATAAAACATTTATCTGACAGTTTGTTTCTAGAACGTATAAAGAACTCTTACAACTCAGTAGTAAACACAAACCGCCAAATAACAATGGAAAAATGTTTTGACCAGATATTTCACAGAAGAATATATACGGAAAGTCAACACACACAAGAAAAAGTGCTCCATTTTAGCCACCAAGGAAATGCACATTAAAACCAGAAGATAGGGGCACCTGGGTGGCTCAGTCGGTTGAGCATCAGACTCTTGATTTTGGCCTAGGTCATGATTCCAGGGTTGTGGGTTTGAGCCCCCTCTCTCTCTACCTCTGCCTCTCTCCCCCACTCGTGCTCGCTCACTCTCAATAAATAAATAAATAAATAAGAAATAAATAAGATAAAACCGCAGGATAATACCATAAACTCAACAAAATGGCCAACACTAAAAAGACTGACAACGACAAATGTTGGCAAGGGTCTGGAGCTACTAGAACTCTCATACAGCATCACTCTGAGTATACATGATAAAATGGCCGCAAAAAGTCTGGAGGTTTCTTCTAAAACTAAATATGCACCTATCTAGCAATTCAACTCTCATGGATTTACCCTAAAGAGATAAAAGCAAACGTCTACCAAAAGGTATTAATTAATCACTCATATTAAATAAACATCCTTAAAACCACTAAATTCTAATGCCCAAAGCAAGTGAACTAAGGACCTCTTGGCCCAAAGTCATTTGTTTGGGGATTATAAAGAGCAACACTTTGTCTAGAAGACCTATGGAGCATTGGCATTAAGAACCCACCTTTCTGCATTTACAGTCTGCTAACACCCAGGCTGGGGTCTGCTGTGGTAATAATGGGTAGGCTCAGGGGTCCCCAGGAACTCAGGTGTGAGATAGCCCATGCAGTAGCCGGCCTCCCTTCCCTTCACACCATTCCAACCAGCTTGTCAGTTTAGTGGGTTCCTGAAGAAAATCACTTACACTTATCACCTGTGGAGATGATGGACTCATCTGTGGGGCCCCCTCTGCCCACTGCGACTGACAGGGGTGCACAGGTAGTCATGAGGACCAAAGTGCAAATGTACTACCGTGACTGCTGGGCTGGTCAGGAGAATGAGGCTGTGGTAATCATGGCATCTAGGCCTCACTCTCTGATACCAGGTCTCCAAAGTTTTTGAAATGATGAAAGGGGATAGAATCGCCCTATTGTTATTCCTGGAAGATTTTAACACCTTCTGGATCTGGCCTGTGAAAATGCTGATTCAAAGGGGCACATGCACCCCACTATTTATAGCAGCGCTTTCAACAATAGCCAAAGTATGGAAAGAGCCCAAATGTCCATCAACTGATGAATGGATAAAGAAGATGTGGGGTGTGTGTACACACACACACACACACACACACACACACACACACACACACAATGGAATACTACTCGGCGATCAAAAAGAATGAAATCCTGCCATTTGCAATAATGTGGATGGAACTAGACTGTATCAGGCTAAAGCCAAATGTCAGCAAAAGATAAATATATGATCTCACTCATAAGTGGAATTTAAGAAACACAACAGATGAACACAGGGGAAGGGAAGGAAAAATAAGATAAAAACAGAGACAGAGGCAAACTATAGGAGACTCTTAAGTACAGAGAATAAACTGAGGGTTGCTAGAAGGGAGGTGGGTGGAGGGATGGGCTAAATGGGTGACGGGCATTAAGGAGGGCACTTGTTGGGATGAGCACTGGGTACCACGTAAGTGATGAATCACTGGGTTCTACTCCTGAAACCAATACTGTATTGTATGTTAATTAACTTGAATTTAAATAAATAAATTTTAAAAACAAACAACAAAGAAAAAAGAGGAGAGAGTGCAGTTAGAGGTAAGGTAAGGAGTTTTCAAGGAGCTACTAAGATGGGTAGACTTAAAAATCAAGTGGATATATATAAGATCACTTTTCAATTAGGCTCTTAAGTCTTGTTATGAATATCTATGTAATAAAGGAGAACATGATTTATGGAAAGTTATACTGTTATCAGAAGACAGTTGGCTTCAGTGTCAGAAGGCCTACCCTGAGACATCCCCTCTCACAGAGCGCTGTCCTACTAACAGTAGCCAAATTTGATGTCATGTGACCAATCCTGCCTCCCTGTTCATAGTGAACCGGACCAGAGGTGGTCGCAATACTCAAGGGAAGCCAGCCTAGAGGCTGGCCAGTGACTTGTAACCAGAACAAAATGACGAGTTGGGATAATCGGAAGCTTGAAGAAAATAGAAAATAGATGAGGAACCACTGTGTCAAAGCTGCAGATTTGTCTAAAGATACGGACATAAGCCCATGGATGCCCATGAAAGTCCAGTCTCTCAGGAAACAGTGCAGGCACTTTGTTTCCCAAATGTGTGGTCTTAACTACTTAAGATCTGCCAAGGTAGGTCCGCAACTTAATTTGCTCTTAGTGAAACACAGCCTCTATCTTTGCTCTACATCCTACTTTTCTTTCTCTACCTTAGGGATGTTTGTTTCTTTATAAAACTTTTGTGTGGCGGTCAAAATCAATACTGTGTATCTGTGTTCTGTGGCCTACTTTTTATGTGCTTGGAGGTCCCAGGGCTCAGTGGCCCACTGAGTGTGTGTTTCATGGAGGCGTATCATGATTAAGTGGAAAGATCGATCAGCCCTGGCAAAGTGGTTATGAAAAACTAGACTTCAAGGAATAACCTCTTTCTCCAATATTAAAGATGCATGAATTATTCAACCCCATTGAAGAAGGTTTTACAGAGAAGTATTCACAGTTATTACAAATCACTTTTCATTTTTAAAGAACATCTCCATTTGGAAACCAACCAAAGACAAAATAGTTAATCAGCCAAACTTAGGACTGAAAAAGCTTTTTTGTCACTAAACACATTTTGTGTTCTGGTTTCTGGATAAAGTTTGTTCACCTCAAACGCCTACATGGTATTGATGCCCAAGAACACAGCAACTGTTACTAGTTTTTAAAGAGTTTATTTATAGCCCATCCATAAAATTTCTCCTCAGTCTGAGGGAAAAAAATCCCTACAGATATTTTTATATACCGAGTGACATAAACCAGAAAATCTGGAAACCTAAAGAACTTGGTCAAAGATCATGGACACAAGTTTTAAGAAAGGTCACGCACACTGGAATCACACTGCAAATCGGCAAAGGAATTTTCAGATTTTCCAAATAAGAATAAAAAAAATCACTAAATTTTGAGTTTGTTTTAAATTATTTAAAGAAGATATTTACATTCTGTGGTTTTCATTTTTCTGGAAAAATCCTAAGGGTTGAGAACTCATAGCATCATTGTACAATATTTAGTTTGCTGAGAGTAGGGATAGGAATTTCAGAGCACCTAACTGAACCCCCCCCCCCCCAGTCATCCAGATAGACGCCTTCCTTCTCTCCTCTAAGGAGGAACCCTCCATGGTTATTACCCCAGCTGCTGCTAAAAATTTCCAGTGTCACTGCCCCAAATCACATTTGTTGACAAAATGTAGGCCAGTAATTGATCTGCTGAAATCTTAACTCTCTTTATATACAGGTTGGCTCATTTCTTTTCAGTCCTAAACAACTACTTTGCATCGTACTACACTAACCTATGCTCATCAATCCTTTGCGTGTGCTTAACGTGGAAATAATTTTTGACAGCAAGAAGAGGTTTCTTCCTAACTGTTCGAGTCTTTTCTTTTGGGGCCATAAATACCCATGTGTTATTTTTTCTTTTGAGCTTTGGCCTATGGTATAATGAACCAATACATGCACATACACTACAGAAGTTTCAGACCTCGTGAGTCAAGATTCTCAGTCAATAGCATGGTTCTCTGTAAATAAACAGTGATGTAGGAAGCCAGAATCCACTTCTGTGACTGATACCCAATTTGTTTCAAGTCTGTTGCTCTTGCCTAATTGACCCAGCCTCATTAAACCTTATTCCACAAATACAACCCCCTGCCACATAGTCCTAAAAGGCTACCAGATTTTCTTACCATTATGTCAATGGTGATTTGGTCAACCAAAGTCCCCAGTCCATGGTGCTTCTCACATAGCAGGGAAAAGATAAAGCATTTGAGAGCCTTAAAATCTATACATATAAATTAGAATGTCTTAAATATATCTCCTACAGAGATTAAGAAGTCATTTTTTTTCCCATGACACCAGTGGTTCTCAACTAGAAATGATTTTGCCTTGCAGGGCAATGTCTGGAGATATTTTCCACTGTCAAACATGGGGTAAAGGTAACACTAGCCCTTGGAGGGTGGAGGCTAGGGATATTGTTAACAATCCTACAATACACAGGGCAATGCCCCACAGCAATAGTCAATAGCACCAAGCTTTAGAAACCCTGCTTTTACACAATAATTTTCTAACTCTAGTTTTGCAATTCTTAGAATATCTGAGAGTTCAATAATTTTTAGATGATATTTTATTTTATTTTATTTTATTTTATTATATTTTTTAACGTTTATTTATTTTTGAGACAGAGAGAGAGCATGAACGGGGGAGGGTCAGAGAGAGGGAGACACAGAATCTGAAACAGGCTCCAGGCTCTGAGCTGTCAGCACAGAGCCCGGCGCGGGGCTCGAACTCACGGACCGTGAGATCATGACCTGAGCCGAAGTCGGCCGCTTAACTGACTGAGCCACCCAGGCACCCCTAGATGATTTTTAAAAAATTAATCACAATTTATCCTACTTTGGAAAAGAATTTAAGCAATATGATCATTTGGGTGGGCATCACCAAACAGAAGTTGGCAAGGGAACAAAATTTAACAAGTTTGAATTTCATGGATATAAATGTTTTAGCCAAGTTAATTTAAAATTCTATAGGATTTATGTTGCTCAGCATTCAGTGTAGTTTGACCCATAAACCAAATGTCCCATAGTTCATTGTACAGTTCTATAAATATAAAGCAAACCAAGTGATTAGAATGTGCTCTCAAATGAAGGACCGCAGCCTACCATCTGGACTCTCCAGATAAGAATACAGCTCTAAGACTCAGACCTTTTATGTGTTGCCAAGACTGGATCCTAGAGGATTCACTGTCACGTCCAAGGCTCTGGATCTCTTTTAGTTCCAGAAAGAATGGAAAGAAAGCAGTGTGTAAGAGGATTTAAAAGATTCTGGGAGATCATGGTTGAAGGTCCCCTTGCCTCTAGATCCTTCCATTGATGTATCTCAGGGTCCTTTTCTGAGCACACATTGGGGATTCTCTATGATGCCATAGGCAGTCTCGTGACCAGAACCATACTGATTGAATCTTAGACTAACAAGGACCCATTCCAGTCTGTGGGTCATGGTTGGGTGTTTTAAAGTGTCTTAGGACCAGAAATCTCCAGGAAGGAAAGAGGTTTACTTTTTAATTGAAACCAATTGCTGCTCTTCCCACTCTAGAATCTATTTCAGAGTCGGCAAATAAGTTTCATTATAAGTGTCAGTTTCAATTAATTGAAAGCCTCGTGTAGAGTAGTATAAGATTCCAGGCCCCGTAGGAAAGAGTCCTGAGATCAGTCAGTGAAGGCTGGGTAAGGACAAATGGCTGCCCTGTTAGATCTATTTCCTATAATTTCCAAGAATGAGAATTTAACATCCCACCCAGCTCTTCAGCCTAGAATGATTTTCTTTAAATTATGATTATTATTTACAGTGGCTTCTCAGTTTTTCCCCCTCCTTTTAATCAGTCCATCTCTTCCCTTTTCTATCTACACTTACTCTCCTTGTGATCTCATCCAGGCTCTTACCTGGAAGAATGACTTAAAGGCCTTTGAGTCCTCAGGCCTAAGAAGTCCTCAGACTTCTGAATTCTGCTCTCTAGCCCAGACCTCTCTCCTACACTCTAGACTTGTATATTCAATTGCCTACTCCACCAGTATGCCTACCAGGCATCTCAAATGTAAGATGTTTAAAAGTGGACTTCTGATTTTCCCCTTACAGTTGTTCCCTGTCCCAACATGGTGGCCATAAGGAGAGAGGATGATATCGGGGCAAATCACTGGGGGAGATGACCCACAGCCAAATGCCAATGTACTGGGGCATGGAAGAAATCTGAAAAATCTTTCTACAATCTCTCTAAGGTAAACAGGAGACAGGTGAGAGTAAGGAGTCACCATGCCTGCCAACAGTCATGACACAGGTATGGGAATGGAGGGTCTCAGGGCAGCAGTGGTGACAATGAAAACCACGATACAGAGATGGTCCAGCCAACCTAGAGAGCTGGTCAAGCCCTGGGAGCAGCACTGTGTACCACTTGCACCAAGAGAATGGAGAATGGATGCCACAGTGGGGGATGTTCCGACGATAAATGCTGATATGAAACACCAAGCAAGACAAGACTATTCACTGCGGTAAGTCCTGGAGGTCAGAACGTAAACCAGACACTTTTGCCTTCTATCATGATGCCACATAACCCACTCCTCTAGCCAGGTGCCAATAGGGCAGGGGGCAACTGGGAGAAAAACCTTTAGAGGAAAAAGCAGTATAGTTAAAGACTTTTAAATCTGCACTGCAAAAAAAAAAAAGGGGGGAGAGAAAAAACTGAATGAATTGAGTATTATCCAAAAGACAATATTTTCAACCTGCAAAAAGAGCTATTTGAAGTTACAAAATCATATTCTGTGTTATCCGCATAAATGGTGGTTCATGACCGAGCTGAGTTCAGCTATAGAAAAATGAAGAAAAATAGGACTTTCTTTATGACCAAGTTGGGACTGTAAATTTCGAACCCATTAAATATATAAAGGGAATATATAAACACATGTGGCTTTGGGTAAAAAGGCCAATCTGTCTCTGTTACAGTTGAATTTTAACGTTTACATAAGTTATAAACTGAAAATATGTATAATATTAAACAAATACTCATCAGCCACAACAGGATGCAACCAAGTCTTTGTTGTAAGTTTCCAGGAAAAAAAATACGTAAAGCGTATTATTGAGACCCTGCATAATCGAGCTTTGTACTCACAGAAAGCATTTGTTGGTCACGTGCACATAAAGCCAAAGGTCTATTTCTGTTAGCAACACCCTATTGTCTTGTTCAAAGACAATCATTAGCGAGTTCAATATATCCAGCAATCTCATAAAACACTAGAAATATCATAACCCTCTAATGCCACACCACCTCCCAAAGTCATCGACGTCTGCACAAAGCAGCAACGGCAGATATCTACACAGGCTGCTTTCTTTGTTACCATCCTACAGCAATTTTTTTTCCCAGCATACGTATCAAGTGGAGAACATACATTGTCTAATGGCTATTGCAATGAAGTATGGTCATTTTCTCTTCTGTTACTGCCTATGAAAGTTTCAAATGGAAATGACTATAATTATGAAGGAAGGGATAGCAAATCCACCACCCTGGGGGAAGGCAGAATCAAACCTCTTTCCTTTATAATTATCCATAAATATTTATGTTTCACTGCCCATTAGTGTTCCCATTCCAAAAATAAGAGGCATATTCTTATAATATGCCTTTTTTATTCAAAGAAAAAATTAAGCTTTATGTTTGTAACATACAAATAACATTGGACTTCCGTGTCAATATTTATGTTTTAAATTGTTTACAGCTTACAATAAAAGAAGGTAAATTTGTTAAGAACAGAATTAAACAAGGATATGTTACGAATATGAAAAGTATGATTCTCAGGTCCTGGATATATATACGACTTACATATTCCACTAAGACTGAAGCTACCCATTTGATTTATGAACATGTTATTGACTGAAAATATAATTGAGGCACGAGGAGGTTGAATGATTGTCAGCAAAAGGAGTACTGGGCTGCTCTAATTTAAGTGCTAGAAAGACACTGGCCAGTCACAGTTCAGCATTTTACATTTACTCTGCAAATAGTTAACACTCAGAAAACATAAATCTTAGGGAACTTAATTTTCATGAAACACTGACCATAAATAATCACCATTTGCCCCACGGAGACAAAGGAACAATTCCTTCGAATTATTCCACCCAAGTTCTGCAATACCATGCAGAGGGGAAATTCTTGTCCACATGACCACTGGGTGGTATGAGAAAACGGTGATTTGCTGCAAAACAAATTAGGGAACAAGTCCTTAATCAATGAAGGGCAATATGTTTATTAGGCAAACTCAGGGTAATTTTAGAATGCAAAACAGAATGAAGTTTGGCTAATCTGTGATTCATGTATCACTCATTTCTGCAGTGCAAATCCAACCCTGTTCCATGCAATGAAATACTTTCAAATTCCATAATTCAATATGGACAACCATGACAAACACTAATGAATAGAGCATACAAGCCACTGTTGTGCTTCTGATGGCTCACTGGCTTTTTTAAACGCCGAGGCTTCAACAGTGTGAAGGATTTCTCAAGGGTAAAACAGTAAATAGAAATGTGCAAGCTACCATGGTACCCTCTTTTCTTTTGTCATCAGGAAATTGGTTTCTTGATCATCTCAGAGGTAAACAGCACACATTAAGAGTGCACCCAAACATGCACTGTGTCACATTATGCAAAATAAATGGGGGAGGCATATGGCTGCATGTCTAGGTAGCATGGAAACATCTGGGATCAACGAAGCGCACTTGCCCATAAAGTAAAGAAAAGCTGATTTAAGGGGGAATGAGGGTGTGATAACTCGTAGGCATGTTGTTTCAAGTCAGTATGAAATCAAATGAAACCAGGCCACCTTTGCTGGCCCAACGTCACCGAGTACAACATGTCTCAGAGGGAAAGGAGAACAGAAGTCTGTATTCCCTTAAGAAAACAAGGAAGTATCATCTAAATATCCACATAGGAAGGCAAGATTAAAAACATCTCAATTAAAATCTGAGTTTAGGTGTAAGAGGCTACCAGAGGGTAATACACACTAATGATACGGTTTTGCAATTTTAATTTCAGGAAATAAAATAAACAAAGGGGGGGGGCTCTTTTTAAAACAGAAGTTTATTTGAGGCACAAAATAAAAGTGAGAAGAGCGATATAATCTCTTTGGATGTAGTACCTACGCACTCATAATTTTCTCAGAAGGTTTCGAATAATTCATCATCTTGACCTTCCCTAGGAGAGAATCAATATGCTATTTCCATTCTAATCATTCACCCTGAGCTATATTCCCCCCACACCCCCAAGGAAATGGAAGATGTTTAGCACAGTACCAAAGGCCCTGATATCTCAGACTGCTAAGCCTTTCCACTCATGTACGAAAAGTATAGATAGCCAGGAAACAGACCAAAAACTGGAGCTTTATACGCAAATATAGAAATTAAAATGAGAGGTAAAACACAATACCTAAATATTTAGTGTCACACAGATTTCCGAATTTTACTTATTTTCCACATTTTATTTATTTCGTTAAGACCACTAACCTGTAAGGCCTACAGAGAAAACAAAATAAACTCTAAACTTGAAGCAAGTAATTGGAGAATTCAAGCCAACAAACCCTTCTGGCTTACTTACTTACTTACATATCCTGGGGCTGGAAATGGCTAAGTAACAGCATCCTTTCTCATTTTCTATTCGCAAACCTACAAATGCTGAGAGGAGAATGTCTCACTCCAAGAAGTAAAGATTGAGGACACAGAGATACTGACTTTAACGCATCATGCCAAATCTCAACAAAGAAAAGAAAAATAAGTTACTGGAAAAAAGTATAATAAAAAAAAATAAACAGGTGTAATTATTTGGCCACCAACGCAAGTCCCAGAGAAAAGAATTAGCCGCCTAGAAGGGCGCCTGGCACATGGATAGAAGAATGAACGAAAGAATGTCATCCAGTAATCTATATGCTCTGTGACTGTGATGTAATTTGCAAGCCCTGTGCAAGCCCCCTTGTTTAAACATTATTAAAAATTCCAAGATGGTGAGAACAGGACACTGAACCAAGCAGGACAACCTTCTAAATACGGGGCTCTGCGTAGCTGCATGGGGTGTAACCCCACCAGGCTGGTCCTACTCCTACCCGTATCATCTAAGCTGCCTTCTGCTTCTAGACCACCACGGTTCTGAGTTCAGACACAGCTCTCTCCTCTTCCTCCCCCTCAGGTTCTAAACACACACAGGCTTCATGTCTTAACATGCTCTTTCGGATGTGGTCCTCAAACCTCCTGCCTTCCTTTCTCCCCGCAGAAGAGCGTGATCATGCCAATCCTACTCTCAAACCCTGACCCCCAGATGGCTGCCCCACCCTCCACAACTGCAGCACCCTGCAATTTCTAAATCCAATGAATACTGTTTATTCCTTGCTCATGTGTATATGCATTAATTTGCTCACCACATATTCATTCAACATACACTTCGTAAGGGCCGCTACGCCCCAGATAGACACTAACCACTTTACGGTGTTTACGGAGGTCAAAAACAATAGAGCACACACACAAACTTGCACGGGCGGCTCCTGGTGGAGGCACTTCACCCTGAAGTCTACAAAGTGTTCATCTCCTGAATTCCCACCTCCCTGCCAGCCAGCCCTCCTCAACTCTCTACCCTGCTTCTTCTCTACCCTAAATGTTGTTGTCATCCTGATTCCCCCGTCTAGGCCATCTTCCTGGGGCTCGGACGTTCCCACAACTTACACAGCAATGGCTTCTACGTCTCCATATTTACCCGGAACGTGACCCAGTTCTCTGCTTACATATCCACTTGCCTGCTGCGTATTTTCATTTAGATGGCCCACAAACAGCCTGTTCTGATCTGAACTCAGTTGTGCTCCATTTTTCTTCCCTGTGTACCTTCTCTAATCGCTGCCTGGATCACACCTTAGTGTGATTTTTGTGATTGTCTGTGACCCCACACTAGCCTGGAAATGTCTCTTTGGCCCTAATACAGTGCCTGATATTTGGTAGATGCTCAAATTTCTGTTGAGATAAACAATCCCATTGCCTAGGGCTCTTTTTTCAAGCTTCAGTGTGCAATTGAATCTTATTATAATAAATTATAATGCTAATTTCAGTCAGAGCCAAGAATCCTAAATTGAAGAAGACATGAAGTGGACATCGCCAACATTTAATTCCCCATGAAATATCAGGTCTGACTAATCCTTTAATTCATTACACCATTTTATTCAGTTTATTAAATGCTTCAATTTACTGGGTGACTTTTCTCTTCACAGGCCAAAGTGCATTTGCATGGATAATCGTAAATCCTCGATGTATTGGACCCTAAATAACTAGTCACGAATCATTTTTGTCTCGTTTTGACAAACCACTTTCTGGAGGATAGCATACGGCATGTCTGAGGGGGAAGTGACCTCAGAGATCATTGGGTTCTGCACATAAACTTCAAAGATGACAGAACTAAGGCTCAGTAAAGTGAATTGGCCTGCCAATGTCACGCAGGGAGTCAACAGCAAGGCAGTCATGAGATTCTAGACACAGATTCCTACTAGACCTACTAGGTGGTGTTCTCATGACCCCCAAATCATCCTTTGTCTCCAAACCTCATGGCAGAGACTGCTGGCTCCTTCTCCGTGTGCATTTTCTCCTTCCACTTAGTAATATTTCTCCATAATTTTAGTGTGGCACATCGCCATCTAGAAAAAGAGGACATTTCTCAGTCTCCCTTGCAGCTAAGTAGGACCAAGTGGCTAAATTCTGATCCATGAAATGTAAATGGAACTGTGGTGTGCATCTTTTGGAAACTGCTATTAAAAGAAAGGGACTAGGGGCGCCTGGGTGGCGCAGTCGGTTAAGCGTCCGACTTCAGCCAGGTCACGATCTCGCGGTCCGTGAGTTCGAGTCCCGCGTCAGGCTCTGGGCTGATGGCTCCGAGCCTGGAGCCTGTTTCCGATTCTGTGTCTCCCTCTCTCTCTGCCCCTCCCCCGTTCATGCTCTGTCTCTCTCTGTCCCAAAAATAAATAAAAAACGTTGAAAAAAAATTAAAAAAAAAAAAAAAAAAAAAGAAAGGGACTAGAGCATGTCTGACTTATCTTCCTTCCTACTAACTGGAATGCTGCCATAATGACTAGGGGTCAGGCAGCCATCTTGGACCATGAGGTAGAAGCATTGAACTGAAGTTGGCAAAGAAATATAGTAGAAGGAGTTTGGGTTTCTAACACCAGCCAGTCAAGCCTCCCAGATGTCTCTAGATCCCTTTTACATTAGTTAAAAATTCTATCTAGTTTGAGCCCTCATTATAATGGATTTTGTGTCACACTCAGACATACCGAATCCTGACATAACCCATATACCTTCTCTGTCCCTCCCACCACATAAGTCTATCACTGCTCACTCAAAAAAGGAAGGTCTAATACAAATCCTTTTTCAGCCTAATCACCTGCGCTTTCTATGTAAATAGCACACAAAGTCTACTGGTATTGAGAATAAGTACCCTCAGGTCCTGCAAGGTTCTTATTCACTAAGTTAAGATTTAATTGTGCTCAATGTTCTACATTTAAAGAGCACAATGAAACACTGCAGAAAGGTTTTTGACTCTGAAAAAAAGAGTCCTGTTGGCTCTATGTTAACTAGAAAATCTAAATACCTAGAAACCACCCGGTCCCCCCCAAGCCTTCCAGTGAAATGAAAATCCTGTGTCACCAAATTATCCTAGTAAGAATATGCACAATGACCCACCATTTACATATGGAAAGAGGAAATTGGAAAGCACATTTCTAAGAGTCAAACCACCAGTCACCGAACATCTTATCTCTTGATATAAAGACTAGTAAAATAGTAATCTTTCTCCCTTCCGGTCCAAGCCTGGGAGAGCTGCCACGCTTTAGAAAGATTTTTTTTTTAACGTTTATTTATTTTTGAGACAGAGAGAGACAGAGCATGAACAGGGGAGGGGCAGAGAGAGGGAGACACAGAATCTGAAACAGGCTCCAGGCTCTGAGCTGTCAGCATAGAGCCCGACGCGGGGCTCGAACTCACGGCCCGTGAGATAATGACCTGAGCCGAAGTCAGACGCTTACCCGACTGAGCCACCCAGGCGCCCCAAGAAAGATTTTTTTTAAACCAATGGCCTCTAAATAGAGAAAGCTGTTTCAAAGAACTACTCTAATTGAACGACAAAACAAAAGACACACACTTAATGAGAAGGAGAACATCCCCTCATCGTCTGGGGGCTGGCGAGAAAACTGGGGTCTTCAGCATTTCTCCAAGCTGCCTGTTAGTCCTAACGTGAGCTGAAAGCCCCACAAGACCCACCAGGACCTGAGAGCAAATGCCCAGCCCCATTTGGGAGACCTCAGGGTTCAGGGGCATCGAGGAAACCACATGGGTGAACTCTGTTGGAAATGAACTTAAAATTACTAATATTTGTCCTCAGCTTGATAGACAAGGCATTTCTACATACATTCTGTCCTTTGGTTGAAAAAGTTCAGCCCCAGAGTTTTTTCTGGAACGATCACTAGCAGCACGGGACTGATGAACCTCGAGTGGAGATTCAGCTCTAATTCAGCAGGGCTCAATTTTGTGTCAGGGTGTCAGTCCCATTTGGGCAGAGTTCATAAAACACTAACAGTGATAAGAGTAATAAAGTCATCCTGCAAACTCCCTTGTATTTTGGAAGCTCTCATTATCCTACGTTGTTCTCTTCTCAGGTTCATTGCATTCTTGTAGGTTTTCCTCAGCCTTTTCTAAATTAGTTGGTCTCCTCATGCACACTAGCATCTAGTATCCCCTCGCATCATCTTCCTCCCCAAGGCTGTCTGTCTCTCCCTCACGGTTCTCATTTCTGCAGGCAGTTTGTATCAAGCCTTTCCATGTTTCTCCATGCTTTCCCCAATCACTGCATTGGCTCCCCTTTCTACCTTTCCTAATATATCCACATGCTCCTCGCAATGAAAGGTCCAGGGGTCTCCTGGCAGGAAAACGCTCAGAGTTGACAGGCTTGGAGGATTTAGCTACAAATGAAAGGCGAGGCAATACGAAAGCCATACACAGTATGTCTGATCTTTGTTCTGGGCGTGTCCGCAACCTGCTTAGCATCACCTTTACTTCCCGCAGATTTGGCTGGACAGTCCTTGTGATGGTCAGCGCATGAGAAATGGATGGAAAGATCCTCAACTCCTTGCCAAAGTGCAGGAGGATAACAGAAAATTAAATACGCATACAGTGAAGAAGTAGAAAAAGTGAGGAATGTGTCTAAGTGCAGAACATGCAATTGTATTTTTATGCATAAAACATGCACACGTTATCGATCTATAATTCTGCCCCAGCCCCAGCCCCAGCATAGTCTCCTGTAAACAATGCACAGATATTTTACTAACACTTCTGACATACGTATAAATCAAAAGCCTGTCTTATGGTTCTAGGAGGCAGAAGCTCACTGCTGCAAGTACTGCCTCTTATATTCCAATATCCAATACGAAAGGATGAATCACACACTCAAGACTATTTATTTTACTTTCAAATGCCAAGAAACTGTTAACGTGGAGGTACATACGCTTTCTACGTGCTTCACTTTCTCCCTGTGAAATAGAAGGACGTTTTACTAGACGACCTATGAAACACCCCATCCTCGGGTTAATATTCCACTTTACTATGAAAGCTCGCTTCTAGAAAATGCCAAGCAATATACTTCCTTCTCTTTGACATCCATGCAATTTCATGAGAATTAGCGAGGTCCACTTTGGATTTCATCTGCTGTTTCCCTCCCTGCCCCCACCCCCCAGCCCCCGCCAACAAGCCTGGGGCACAGAATCAGAACCGAGGCAGCTGTCCTGTCAAAAGCTTTGGGCAGACACATCACAAGCCTAACAGGAAAGTCACCTCATTGGTGAGTACTCCATATATGTATGTTCGAGCTGCTAGGATCAGGGCAGGATTGACATGCGCGTGACCTAGAAATGATACTGACGATACAACATATTCTTTTCACATACACACATGGATTAATCAAATGAGAAGAGCCAAATGCGTGTGATGGTGTACGTAAAACATAAGCATTGTCCCCCCGAGGCAAGGCTTCAATTGCAGAATCAGGATTTCCCAGCTTGAATTCCTCCTCCTGCTTTGAACTTTAATGTAGTGATCCAGGAATAACGGTAATAAAGATTTAGGGAGGAATGAAGAAGGGGCCATTTGTTCACAAGCCTGGAAATAAAATATTTTGGCTGTCAGTTCTGTTACATCTGAATGCCTAGCCTATCTTCCTGCCTGAAAATGAGGCTTCCTTGTTTGTTCTGGAAATTAGCAGATAAACGTGGGTAAAATTAAGTAAGCAAAGGCACACGCAGAGATTTCTGAATTGTGAATTCCTACCCTTGCCCTGGCACTGCCTATGTACTGATAGGTTATTTAACCTCTTCAACTATAGGATGAAAAGCGAAGGGCAATTATGTTCCTTGAAAGAGTGCTGAGGGACAGAATGCACAAAAGAACACCCTGGCTGTTGGACTGTCAAAGCCGAAGCTTTTTATAAGAACAGAGCATCATCTAACATTATTTATTGAGGGGCTATGGAACAAGGTCCTTTTCTAAGCGCCCATACACGCAGCACTCAGCTGAAGTCTAAAAGGTCATCAACGTCCACAATATGCACAAGTCGTATTCTAGGGCTCTGGGGTTTGGAAAGTCAGCAGTTTCTTGTTTAGTGACCTAAAGTCAAGGACAGTCATTTGTGTAACAAAAAATATTCAGATAATGTTCAGAATAAACCCTCCTGTCCATTTTCTGGGATTTAGAAGGTGTTTTGGCTTCTTTCAACATTTGCTAATTAATATAAACATCAAATAAATTTGTCATAATAGATACACTCAGTGTTAGTTGATATAATTGAAAATGGTATTAGCTCAACAAAATGATACTTTTCAGCCTGTCTCTTTTGTTTTAACTGAAGTATAATTAATACACAGTGCTGTATTAGTTTCAGCTGTACAATGTAATGATTCAACAATTCTATACGTTTCTCAGTGCTCATCACGATAAGTGGACTCTTACTCCCTGTCATCTAATTCACCCACCCCCCGACCTACCCCCCCCCCCCCACCTCTGGTAACTACCGTTTGTTCTCTCTATTTAAGAGTCTGTTGGCTTGGTTTTCTTTGTCTCTTTTTCTTTGTTGATTGGCTTTGCTTCTTAAATTCTACACATGAGTGAAATCAAATGGTATTTGTTTTTCTCTGACTTATCTCACTTAGCATTAGATCCATCCATGTCGTTGCAAATGGCAAGATTTCATTCTTTTTGATGGCTGAGTAATTTTCCATTGTGTGTATATACCACTTCTTTGCCCATTCATTTGTCAACCGACACCTGGGTTGCTTCCATATCTTGGCTATTGTAAATAACGCTGCAATAAACATAGGAGTGTGTGCATCTTTTTGAATTAGTGCTTTCATTTTCTTTGGATAAAGACCTAGTAGTGGAATTACTGGATCATATGGTAATTTTATTTTTAATGTTTTTTGGTTTTATTTTGCATTTTTGTTATGTTTTTATTTTATTTTTGAGAGAGAGAGAGAGAGACAGAGTGCTAGTGGGGGGAGGGGCAAGGGAGAAAAGGAGACACAGAATCCGAAGCACGCTCCAGGCTCCGAGCTGTCAGCAGACAGCCCGATGCGGGACTCAAACTCACAGATGGTGAGATCATGACCTGAGCCAAAGTCGGACACCCAACCGACTGAGCCACCCAGGCGCCCTTATTTTTAATGTTTTGACGAACCTCCATACTGTTTTCCATAATGGCTGCACAAATTTGCATTCTCACCAACAGTGCATGAGGGTTCCTTTTTCTTAATACCTGTTATTTCCTGTATTTTTGATTTTAGCCATTCTGACAGGGGTAGAGTGATCTTGTGGTTTTAATTTGCATTTCCTTGATAATTAGTGATGTTGAACACCTTTTCACATGCCTGTTAGCCATTGGAATGTCTTCTTTTGAAAATTGCCTGTTCAAATCCTCTGCCCACTTTTAATTAGACTATTGTTTGTGTGTGTGTGTGTGTGTGTGTTGAATTGGGTAAGTTTTTTTATATATTTTGGATATTAACCCCCATCAGATATATCATTTGCAAATGTTTTCTTCCATTCAGCAGTGGCCTTTTTGTCTTCTCGATAGTTTCCTTCACTGTGCAAAAACTTTCTATTTTGATGTAGTCCCAATAGTTTAATTTTGCTTTTGTTTCCCTTGCCTGAGGAGACATATTTAGAAAAATGTTTCTATGGTCAATGTCAAAGAAATTACTGCCCATGTTTCCTTCTAGGAGTTTTATGGTTTTAGGTCTCACATTTAGGTCTTTAATCCATTTGAGTTTATTTATGTGTATGGTGTAAGAAAGTGGTCCAGTTTCATTCTTTGGCATATAGCTGTTCACTTCTCCCAGCACCATTTATTGAAGAGACTGTCTTTTCCCCATCACACGTTATTGTCTCTTTTGTCATAGATTAATTGACCATATATCACCATGCCCCCTTTGTACTTTGGTAAAAAGGACACAAAAGCATTGGTTTGTCTCTCTGTTCATGTAACCCTTCTATTTCAGTATTATACATGCATGAATTTGAGACAGCAAATGTAATTATCACTTAATTAGGTCCTTTATTGTGGTTTCCACCTAAAATACCTTCTAATTTTAACTTTCCTGGTTAAAAAAGAAATTTTAAAAGGCTGAATTATTTTCTAATGGTCAAATTTAGAAGCCATGCAGATGTTCTTAGTTATCACTACTGGGGGACATTACAGTACAGTTCAACTTATATAAAGAACTTACCTAGTTTGATTTTGAAAATAATTTCTTTGAGAAAAAAAGAGGCTACATTATTAGAAATACTTTATTTTTAAAAAGCCTAATAATTTGTTCTGGAGAATACTGGAGAATAAAATCTTAAGAACACAAGAACCCATCTGTGGTACTAAATGTAAGATATATGGCCTGATAGATGCTCTTGTTTTTCCACAAAGCCACACACATTACATTGTTAGCAAAACTGAATTAAATGTATATAGAGGCATACTAAACAGAAAGTGAAATTCATTTACTTTTCATCATTAATTGAGCTGGTTTATTAACAGTAAATTAAATATTATGGTTAATAATGGTAGGCTCTTGATCTGTTAAGTTATTTAAATGTCAAACTGTCAAAACTTTTTATACAAGTAAGATCTTAAAAGATATCTGCATAAAGGCTATCTGTTTTGGAAGTCTATATGTAAATACCTATTAAAAACCACTGCCGTAACGGCTACTATTCTGACTTCCCCAATGAAAGCCTATCTATGTAAGTATGCGTTAAACACAGGAAAAAAATAATAAATTTTTGGATATTTATTGCTGAGAATTTGTAGTGGATGAAGAAAACTTCAGGAAGTTGGAGGTGGATAATGGGCATAGAGCTGACGCTCATCAACAGCAGTAGGAAGATACACGTGTCATTCCGTGTCTAGAACTACAAGAGCAAGGAAGCCCACAGTATATATTTAGTAAGAAATGACATCTCAGGAAGGTTTGTTGAAAGGTTCATTGGCTATAAGATTACTATATGGAATTCTAATACCGACTTCCTGTCAGTCTTCCACATCACCCCGTTTTTCTTCTTCAATTCTATGCATCAATAAAATTGTGTTTCAAAGTTCCTATAACGTAAGTTTTCAATCCAGAAGTATCGTTATTTACACATAAAATCCTGGTCCTAGAGAAACAGATATTGCATGAAACTTAAAACTCTGTGTCCTCATTCTAATTAGGTGAGTGGCCAGGCCATTCTTTTGACAGAGCAGCATTCTGTTTTGTCCGGTAGCTGTATGAGTATTTTGGTAAAAGACATGCTTTCTCACTGCATCAATTTTGTGGAAATTCAATTTATCATGGTATTTAACTATTCCCTGCTGTCCTTAGTAGAAAAACAAATGCATCAGAGCAGTAGGAATGACATCTTTCACCCAGAACACAGTGTTATTGTTACATGGATAGCTTAAATGTAATGGCAGCCAAATAAATACAGAAGAAAAGATTCTGCAGTTAGAAGATGAAAGAGATCTAATGCACAGCACAATGATTATAGTCAATAATACTATATTATGTACTTTAAATTGGCAAGGGACTAGATCTTAAATGTTCTCACCACAAAAAAGAAAAGATAATTCTATGATGTGCTAGAGGTGTTAGCTATATTGAATCAACACATTGTGTACCTTAAAAACACACAATGTTATATGTCAGTTATATCTCAAAAAAACTGTCTCTGCAACAGGGTCTACTCATCAAAATGCAAAACCTTTATCTGAAATACAGCAAGGGTTTTAAAAGAAATTTCTTTATATTAATAAATTAGCCACTGAAGAAGGATTGGTTGCACACTGATTGGCTTCACTTTCCTTCCAAAATTTTTATTAAGGCATCAGGATAGACAAAAGAGAGTGTCATGATAAGAAAACCAGGCCGAGTTCCAGCTCTTAAGTGACCTTTGGAGTACACAGAGGTTGAGAGAGATTATTAAACAATCTCAAATGTTTAGAACATTTGAGCTCTGATAAGAGCTACAAAGGAAAGAATGTAAAGGGGATATTGTGTGTGTGGCTGGGGTTGGAGGCATGAGGACTAATCTAGTGAAGAAGGTCAGAACGGGCTTCCCTAAAGATGAGATGCTTTAGCTGAGACCTGTCAGCTTGTGTGAAGGATGAAAAGAAACATAAGCCTGGGGTGGGAGCAGAGTATACAAAGGCCCTCGGTGGGCCAGGGGCACGCAAGCACCTGAAGGTTGGTCAGGGCTACGTTGGTGGACAGAGGGAGAGCAGCCTGGGGGGAAATGGCACTTGAGAGCAGAGAAGAAAGAGAGCTCATGCTACCTCAGAGCTCCTGCCACACAGAGTAGTTTTTATTCTAGGAGCCATGGCAAGCCATCTAGGTTCAAGCTTTTCAATACTTTCCTGATTACAGAGAAATAGTCATCCCTGTTCTTACAGGCAAACCTTTAAGAAATTTTTCAGTACTCTGTAATGACACATTTCTACCTTAAGTGAAATTTCTTTTCCATAATTTCAATGCTTATGTAGAAAATATCTATATAATTATTTTAATCTTTTCTTCTGTTTAAAAAAAATTTTGTTTTCACATTTTTTGTTTATTTTTGAGAGAGAGAGAGAGAGCACAAGTGGAGGAGGGGCAGACAGAGAGGCACAGAATCCGAAGCAGGCTCCAGGCTCTGAGCTAACAGTACAGAGCCCGACGTGGGGCCTAAACTCACAAACTGCGAGATCATGAACTGAGCTGAAGTTGGGTGCTTAACCAACTGAGCTACCCAGGCACCCCTCTTTTCATCTATTATTTATAGTAGAATACCTAACTTTAAATTATTTTTATGTAAGTTGAACAAAAATTATTTCCTCTTTGAAATTATTTCATAAGACTAATACATAATTATTTGTGGTGGTAGGATTTCCTCAGAAAAATTTTTCTCATGGAAGTACTCTTTCTTTTAAATATTCTGTGAAAGAATCTTGTCTTTATTCATTTTCTCCTTGTGATTATGTTACAAAAATACTGTGAATCACACTCACATGCATGTTATCTCTAGACGAAGGATAGGAATTCCTCAAACTGTAGTACATGATAGACTGACAGTAGAAAGGCTCTTCTCCAAAAATGCTGTCGATAACCAACTTTAGAGCGATCATCCTTGAGTGCCCCCGTAGTTTATAATCATGGAAATAACATTAAGATTTATGTAAAGCACCTGTCTTCCCACCACAGTGCACATTAGCCAAAATAGCTGTCAAAAATGCAGGCTCAGTGCACGGTGGTGCTAAATTTAAGACTGAAATAGTGATGCAAACAATATGAGCAAAGAGGGAAAATGCCACGAAGTGCTGAATGGAGCCTGGAAGGCAAAGAAAGAAGGGACCCTGCATTTTACCATGGGCATAGGGTCCTTTCTGGTTGGGATTTGCAGGGCAGTGTGTCTGTCTTATGTGCTGTTAAATCCTGCTCTCCATTTCATCTTCCAGTTACCTTGTCGAACCACCGATAAGACATTTGGGTAGATTTTAAGGCATTGAGAAGGAGAAATGCTGCATAACAACTCTTTTTTCTTTCCCTATTCTCTTGGGGATGGGAGGACCGGCCCTGCAGACTTGTTCTGGCTTCTCAGAGTCACTTTCAGATCAGTTAAGAAAAAGGGAGAACTGGAGTAATCAGCAACATTCACTGAAGGGGTGCTTGAGCTCCTGGCACACAAAGTCAAGACAAAGGTGTCCCCATCCACGTAAGGATTCAGGACTCATGACTTCTGGGGTGCAGGGAAAGATCACGGAGATTAGTCTCAAACCATTTCCCTAATATGAATGACTGCATTCACTGTGACGTCCAAGAAGTCCCCCAGGTGGATTGCAATATTGGTTATAATAAGCTAGAGAGACTGGGCTGCACGTCCCTGTGTGTGCCTGCTCTGGGACACCCTGGACCACCTTGGGGTCATCCAGGGTTAATCGGCTGTTGCGGAGCCGCTGAGATGAGGTCAAACCTTGGGGGTCCTCCTAACTTAATCTGACCAACCACCGCATTTGGAGATGTGTCAGAGCCAAACCCAGCATGGGACGTGAACACATAAACACACACACAAGCACACGTGCAAGGACACACACGGACTCTGGTGTGCTGACCCACAGAGAGTGTGAGGCAGAAGGAAATATCTGTGCTCCTTTAGACATTTACCAAAACGTCCTCCCACATTCTGAGCCAAGTGGAAAAAGTTAAAAACTCTACAACAAAGAAATAACTGCACATGATACCTGCTGTGTTCAATCTGTGCCTATACAACTGTCAACCCCCATGAACGTACCTAACAGGGGACAGAACGACTGGCCACATGGACCAGGTAAAACAACACAGGGTCATAGACCAAACTAACAGCTTGTTTGAGTTTAAAAATTTGGTACTGTTTTTGTGTGCATTTTTTAGATTATTTTTGGTTTTCAAAAATATTGCATTAAAATATTAGTTACTTGATTACTCTTGGTGCCCAAGGTGAAGCCTTCACTCGTGCCACCCAAATCCTGGCCTGGCGACGTGCACTCTGTACTCACACATCACCACACACACATCCACATGCACCCCACATACACAAAGGCTGGACTGGACAAGATCTAACTTGTAGGGAGTGGGAGAGACAAGACATAAAGTACTTTATTCATGGCCTTCAGAATCCATTTGGCTCTCCATACTCCTGCCTAGCCCCCAGCAGATAAAGATCAAGCCCTTCAGCTGCATTAAGGACCAACAGCCAGCCTCAGGCACACTGAGGTTTGATGGGCTCCAGGAACTCAATGGTCCACTGGAGAGTAGAATATAAGGAAGCTGTCACTTGAAACCCCTTGTTGACAAGCCTCTCTACACTCTGGTTTAGACTCACACTGTCCCTTGTCACCCAGAATTTTAATGAGTAACCGTGAAATTTTCACTTGAAAGGAATAATACGATTTAGAAAACGTAAGCTTTATTTTAAATGGCCAAATGAGGTCTCTGTTTTAACTTGATCACTTGGTAGTTTGCATTTGTCTATTTGTTCAATTAACATTGTCAAAGGAGTTGACTGTCCACATGTAGATCACCACTGAAGGGTGTCAACAAGTCCCTTAAATTCATTACGTGATACGTAAGTGTACTGTTTAACATATTGTGAATCTACCCGTTTCTGGGCAACATACACATCCCCTGAATGTAGGATACGTTTAGGACCAAGAAGAAAAAATTCTTGTCTCTAAGGAAATTAAATCCCGGAACAGGGGTCCACACAGTAACAAAATAAATCAATTATAGAGTTATATGGTATGTGTACTGGTTGCATTGTGTCCTCCCAAAATTTATGACCATTGGGAACCTGTGAATGTGACCTCATTTGGGTGTAGGGTCTTGGCAGGTGCAATCAAGCTAAGCTAGCGTCATACTGGATTAATGTGGACCCTAAATTCGGTAAGACTGATGTCCTTATAAGATGAGGGAAATTTGTAGACAGAGAGACACGCAGGGGAGATAAATGATGCCGTTCGGTCAAAGGAAGTAGGGGCATCATGTTAATATCATGTAGCTCACTGGTCGTCTCAGTATCTTTTGGTAAAATTCGGTAGGTGAAACCCTAATTAAAGTGGGTTCGAAAAAGAATGGAAGAATATGGTACCAAGAGTACAGACAATGCTTTCATAAAGTTTTGCTGAAATGAGCAGCAAATTATTAATTTTATCTTGTAACAGAGTACTGGAAAATTTCAAATTGGTTGAGACCTTCAGTGATCATATTAGTAGTTAATCTATGTCTTATAAATACCAAGCTATAACAAAATACATATACTATAATAATGTTAGATTGTCTTTTTTTTTGAGGGGGGCGGAGAGAGAGAGAGAGAGAGAGAGAGAGAGAGAGAGAGCAGGGGAGGGGCAGAGAGAAAGGGAGAGAAAGAATCCCAAGCAGGCTCCACACCCAGTGCAGAATCTGCCATGGGGCTCGATCTCAGGACTGTGAGATCACAGCCTCAACCGAAATCAAGAGTTGGATGCTTAACCAACTGAGCCACACAGGTGCACCATTTTAAATTACTTTTTTTTTGATGGAGAGTATACTATAATAATGTTATATATAAATACTAGATGCTATATAATTATATAAATATATGCTATATAGTTTATACGAACATAAAAATTATATAATTTTTTAAGTTAAACTTTTTATTTTAAGATAATTACAGACTCACATGCAGTTATAAGAAAGAATATGGAGAGATCCTGTTTATCATACAGTTTCCCTCCATGGTAATGTCTTAGAAAATTATAGTACAATATCACAACCAGAATATCAGCATTGATATAATCTACCAATATTGTTCAGATTTCCCTAGTTTTACCTATACTCATTCATGTGTGTGTGTTTGTATGCAATTGTATGACCACCACAATCAAGATACAGAATGACTCCATTACCACAAAGACCTCTAATGTTGGTCTTGTGTGGTTATCACCATACCCACTTTCTTCCCACCACCCCATCTCCTACTGATACCCCTTGACCTGCTGACTGCTAATCTATTCTCCATTTCTATTATTTTGTCAACTTAAGAAGCTTATATAAAGGGAGTCATACAGTATGTAACCTTTGGGGATTGGCCTTGGTCACTCCGCATAATCTCTGAAGATTTACCCGGGTTGCTGTGTATATCAACAGTATGTCCCTTTTTGACTGCTGAGTAGTATTCTATGGTACGGATGCACCCTGTTGCTTCATCATTTACCTACGAAGGACTTCTGGGTTGTTTCCAGTTGGGGGCTATTACAAATAAAGCTGCCATGAATGTTTGTGTGCTCTATTTTCTGCATGAACATAAACCTTCACTATTGGATAAATGCCTGGGAGTACACCTGCCGGGCTGTATGGAAACTGAATGCCTGGTCTCATAGGAAACCACCAAACTGTTTCCCAGAGTGGTCATACACTTCGTGTTCCCTCCAGCAGTTTGTAAGTTACCCAGATTTTCTGCATTCACCAGCATGGGGGTCGTGACTATCTTTTGTTCTAGCTGTCTTGGTTGGTGTGGACAGTGATGTTAGTTACACTGTTGTTTTAATTTGCATTTCCATAATGGCTAATGAATTTGAATGTGTTTTTTCACATGCTTATACACCATCTGTATATCTTCTTCGGCGAGATGGTTATTCATGGTTTTTTGCCTGTATTCTAACTCTTTGGGTCCTTTTACTATTGAGTTTTAAGAGGTCTTTATGCATACTAGTCCCTTGTTGGACATGTAGTTCACAAATATCTCCTACCAGTCTGTAGCTTGTCTTTCTACCCTCTTAACAGGGTGTTTTGTAAAGCAGAAATGTTTCATTTTTGATGAACTCCAATTTACTAGTTTTTCCTTTTACGGATCATGCTTTTGATGTCCAATCTAAGAGTTATTTGCTTAGTCCTAGGTCCTAAAGCTCTTTCCCCATTTTTTTCTTAAAAGTTTAATAGTTGTATATTTTAAGTCTAGGGTATGTATGTGTATATGCACGTACGTGTATGTATACACACGTACATACGTATGTATACATAGATCATTAAAATGACTCCAAAGCCTATTATAAAATTACTCACTATTTTTTGGTATATGTCCTTCCACACCTGTATTTGTGTTATAAAGTTTGCATTTATAGATATATTTTTTAAAACTTTACTTATTTTGAGAGTGAGAGAAAGACAGCGCAAGCAGGGGAGGGGCAGAGAGAGAGGAGAGAGAGAATCCCAAGCAGGCTCTGCACTGATGCAGGGCTGGAACTCAGAACCGTGAGATCATGACCTGAGCTGAAATCAAGAGTCAGGTGCTCAACCGATTGAGCCACCCAGGCGTCCCTAGATGTGCTTTTTAAAAGTTTACACACACACACACACACACACACACACACACACACACACACAACATGTATATGTAAACTTTTAAAACACAAAATTAGGATTATAGAGCCTGAGTTTTTCAATAACAATCATGAACAGTCTCTGGGACATTTTTTAAAGTGTCCCACCATACAACTGTTCCATGATCAGTCACTGAGGTTATTTCCAAACTGCTGCTCTACCAGGCTGAGTCTCCACATCTCCTGGGCTCTGCTGATTCCTGCCAGGGCCCTCTCGTGCTGTGCCTTCTCTGGAGGCAATGGCTTGCTGCACAGGCTGGGTGCGCGGAACAGACCCCGGTCCCTATCCTTTCTTCTCATTACTGACATCTTTGGACGTTTCCCTGAACATCTTGAAATTTAAAGAATTCAGAACTCCTTTGGTAACACACCAGGGGAAAACATGAGGAAGGCTGGGGGCAAGGACACCGGGGCAAATTTGGGAACCAGTCAGCTAGCTGGAAGGAGTTGGTTTTTTTTCTCTTCTCCCACACATTCTTGAGAGGTGGGCACAGTGTGTCGGTGAATGGACCGAGACGGAAGAGACAGAAACATGTGTACTCCTTATTTCCTTCAGACTCCCTGAGTGTGACTGAAGCCAAAGAAGTGTTTTTTTTTTCCTTCGATGCCTTCCCTGATTGACAGAAAACAGCTCCCCTGAATTGCTAGACTTTTCTCTCCTGGTGCTCCTGGTGCCACCAGGATCTGGTGAGAGAGCAGTGATTTCAAGCTCGCTGGACTAACCTGGGCTGAGCCCTGGCTCTGCCATTTCCTACTTCTTAACTGGCAAAAATGAAGTAATAACTCACTTCATGGAATCATCCTGAGGATTAAATAAGCAACGAGGCGAAAAGCACCAGTGCCCAGCATTTAGCAGGTCCCCTAGAATTGGCAGTGTTTTGGTTCATCCTGTGGGGGATTGATTCCTTCCAGGGATGAACATGCTCAACCTCCTGGGAGCAGAGACACTTGGGGGGAGACCAGGAGGGCCAGCCCCCTGGAGTGAAGCATTTTGACTGCGCCCGCTGATGGTATTTGCTCACCAGTGAGACTGTGATGCTAAAATCCACCAGGAGGAGGTGCTCACACCACAAATCAGTGTTTAGTTTCAAAAAGTCAGCCGTTCAACCCTGCTTCCACGTCTCCTTAGAACTTCTAACTATTTTTATTTGGTCTCTCAGAACTCTTTTAACAGCTTTTTGGAAGTAACACTGATTGACATTATGTCCAGCACTGATCTTTTCTACCTCATTTAAAGAGCCCATGATTGATTTACCATGCTAACCTAGGCGTGGAGATTCACCCCGGGAGTGTGTTGGAGATGCAGATTCCAGGCTTTAGCTTTGGTGATTCCGACTGGTGGCCGCACACAGTATTTCATGTATTCCCCCTGGTTTTGGTAAGGCAACCTCTGTACGACAGAGAGAGACGGCTGAAGCCCACAGTGATCGTGGTCAGGAGAGACAGCGGCGGGGCTTCAATCAGCCTCCGAACTCACTGTTGTACTTCCTCAGGGTAAGTACTGAGTTTGGCCAACGTGGCTCAACGTTGAAACAAAACCGTTACCGTTGTCTAAATCACATAAGATTTGAGTAGCTATCTGAGTTCCAGTTTTCACTTCAAGATGTTAAAAAGTCAAAAACACCAAGGGGGGGGGGGTGAATATGTGGAGACACTGGAACTCATATACACTGACGGAGGGAGTGGGGCAAATTGTCAGAGCCACTTAAGAGAGCGTTCTGCTGAATCAAGGAAGAGAGGAGACGTGGAGATTCGCACATGACCGCACAATTCCACCTCTAGACCTACAGAGACAGTCACATGCACGCACAAGGAGATATGTGCAGGTACGCGCAATACAGCATGGTTTCTAACAGCCCCACGCTGGGCATAGACCTAAACGTCCGCGGGCATGAGGCGAAATATACACAATGGGGTTTGTCGAGTTTCACTGCAGTAGTAAAAATGAGCGGATTGCAACTGTGTGTAGGTACAGGCATGAATCTTGCAAAGGAACAGAATACAGAGCACTTTGATGCCTTTATCTAGTATTTAAAGATACAACGCTCTGTGTCACGTGCTGATACAGGTTATTTCCATCACATGCGCGGGAAGTACACGCAGCGGTGTGAGACTCCAGGGTGCCTCTGGGGAGAGGCCGAGGGGAGTGGGACCGGGAGAACACAAGGGCTTTCCGCTGTGTCTGTGCTGCTGTATTTGTTTCAAAGGGGATCTGAAACAAATTTGGCAAAAATTAAGATTTACTCATTTTGACTGCTGAGTAGATGGATGTTTGCCTTGCTACTCTCTAGTTTTCAATGTTTCAGAATAATTTTTGTAAGTCATCCACACAGATATTTTGCACTAAGTCATAATTCTTCCCGTTCCAAAGTGCTCTGGACTTTATGGGACCCTCCGCCCGTATCCTCAGAGTAACCCCACAGTAGGCGGGGGAAATGCCTCCCTTTGAAGCTCACAGCAGCTAGTGATTTGCTCCAGATCACGCACCCAGCAAAAGGTAAAGCCAGGATTCAGACCCAGGTTCCAAACCTGCAGCTCTTCTCCCCCTCCATCCAACAAGCTTCTTGACCTCTTTATTTGTAACGCGCGCTTCAGCGCCTTAGTATCGTGTCACTTGAGAACCTTCTGTCAACGGTAGGTACGATTTTCATTTGGCAGGCAGAGAAACCAATGTTCCGGATTATACAGTAAAGCAGTGTTGGAACCTGTAACTGCAACCCATCAACACGTAATTCACTTATGATTCTTTTGAACCACTGTCAACTTCCAGTTTTTAGGACTACAAACCAAGCTGATGACCATTTACAATCTAATTCTGAAAAACGCTTTAACACAATTTGTTTGTTACATGATTATATAATACTAAAAAACGGCACCACCCTGAATTGTTAACAGTAGGGCAATGGTTAGGTAATTGTCATGGAAACTGTAGCACTGGGTAAGAACAGCATTTAGCCAGGGTGTCTGCATACTACGTGTGGCTAGGGTCCATTCTGATTAGCTACTGCCCATGCCTCCCGAGTCAGAATCTGTGCCCTACCGGCTGTTAAGTATCTTTAATATCACCCTTCTTATGAGGTAATGCTAAGTGGGGAAAAGCAGAAGCCCAACGATATTATACTACGATGGCAATCACAGAGATATGTATACGTATAAGAAATATATGTACCCACGCAGATCTGAGTCAGGTGCCGGAAAAACTGGACAGATACATGCCGGAGAATGAAACTGGACCACTCTCTTACACCAAACACAAAATAAATTCAGAAGGATTAAAGGCCTAAATGTGAGCCCTGAAACCATAAAACTCGTAAAAGAACACATAGGCAATAATCTCTTGCAACATATTTCTAGATATGTCTCCTCAGGCAGAGGAAACAGAAGTAAAAACAAACTATTGGGATGGCACTAAAATAAAGAGCTTTTGCACACAGCAAAAGAAAAGGGACACGTACCAAATGCAAGAAGGCATTTGCAAGGGAACATGTCTGATAAAGAGTTAATATCTAAGATAAAAAACTATACAACTCAGCACCAACAAAAAAGCACCCACAAAACACAAAAAATAGGTTACCTGCTTAAAAAAAAAACATAGGCAGAAGGTGTGAATGGACCATTCTCCCAAGAAGACACACAAAAGGCTAACCGATACATGAAAAGATGCTCAGCATCGCTCATCATCAGGGAAATACAGATCAAAAGCAACCTGAGATATCACCTCCCTCCTGTCAGGATGGCTAAAACTAAAAACACAAGAAACAACGGGTGTTGGCAAGGATGTGGAGAAAAAGGACCCTCTTGTACTGTTGGTAGGAATGCAAACTGGTGCAGCCGCTCTGGAAAACAGTGTGGAGGTTCCTCAAAAAAATTACAAACAGAAATACCAGATGATCCAGTAATTCAACTACCGGGTACTTACCCAAAAACATAAGCACACGCGTGCACGCACACACACACACACACACACACACACACACACACACTGGAATATTACTCAGCCAGCCATAAAAGAATGAGATCTTGCCATTTGCAACAACATAGATGGACCTAGAGGATATTATGTTGAGTGAAGTTAAGTCAGACAGAGAAAGACAAATACCATATGATCTCAACTAAACCTCAATCAAAAAAAAAAGAAGAGTAACGTTCTGAAAGCAAAATACGTATACACACATAATTGAGTGGGGGTGCTGGGAGTGCTGGTGGTTTTCCCTCCACCTTGCAAATTTTCCACAATCTTAATACTGATTGTATAATTTGAAGATGGAATACTGGAGTCTTTTTTTGGAGGGTATCTATCCTGAGTCTGCTGCTTTATGATCCTGTCCTTCACTTCCCACTCCGTTGTGCTTGTCCCACGAGGGCGCAGTTCGTGTGCTGAGGCGGTGACACGTGATTGCTTGCTGGAAGCGGGCAGACAATAGGTTGACTTTGTTTCCAGCGATAAGATCGAACGAACTGGACTTAGTTTATGTGTTTCTATTTTGCTGAGGGCACTACAAATTATATAGAGATATGGAAAGACCAAATGCTATCAGCCCCTTTTAATGAAATTCTGATCCTCTTAAACCCCACAGTTCACTCAAGTCTTATTTTCCCTATTGGGGTGTGACAGAAACCCACACATCTCTTCAAGACCGAAAAGGCGTACTTTGTGCTATTGGAGAAAATAAAGTTTCATCAAACGTAGGTAAACCTTTCAAATCTTCTAAACCCTTGTGGTGGTATTATATTTTATCTTTATCAACCTTCCTAACCATGAGAATTCATCCTTACAGTTCAGGGAAATGAAACTTGAAGTTTAAAATCTAGGTCCAGGTTTCTTGTTACAGACCCATCGTGTTCCGGATGCCATTCTCCTGGCATTTTATTCCATCGACAGGAGAAGCCGGCATCAGTTAAGCTTAGATTCTTTTTCACTTACCGTGTTGATAGGGGCTTTGTAATGTGATTTACATCTTTGTGCCAACGATTTTTTCTTCTCTTTTTGAAATGATCAGTGTCTTAAAAATTATAGACTCAAGATACAGGGGAAAGCTAAAAGGTTATGAGTTGTTAATAGGTAATACGTAAAATTCAATCCAGCTCAGCGATATTAAATAATTTGCAGTGGGATAAATCTGTCAGACAATTAAATTTATTAGCAAAAGCTGTAGCATATGGCATGATGATAGGTAATTTGAATTCGTTTCATGCTTTGCTTTTCCTGCAGAAGTGTATCTAGTAACGTCCAGACACTTGGCTTTTTATCTGGCATTCTAATATTAGCTATGCAGAAATCCCATTCTGCACTATCACTGCAAAAGTATATTATTTATGACATCGATTCCTGGCACATTGTGTTGTGAGAAGGTTAATGGTTAATTGATTTAGCCAGTGGTAGGATTTGCTATGTTTAATAATGCATGAGATGATGGCCTTTTAATTCATTTATATTTCTAGTAAGACTATAAACTTCTGCAATATCATAAGAAAGATAAGTAAAATGATTATATAGATTAGCTCATGTTGCTTTTAAATATTTGAAAAGCATCTACAAATTGGAAGAGTAACCAAACAAATGAATTCAGCTATTAAACGATGATATAATTCATGACGAAAATCCATCGTTTAACACTTGTCTTCCCATAAATCTTAAACGTGTTCAACTAAGAATTTATTTTCTACTAAATTGGTCTACAAAACATGATTTTTTTGTGTAATTTTGGTAGTTAGAACCAGTGAGTAATGTGACAGCAAAGCCACAGTCGGAAGGACAGTCATAATGAAGGACCATCAACGTTCTAAATGTTACTTTGATTTGCCACCCACCCTTCAAGCCCTTTTGAATGAGGAAGATTAGAATCTTTTACATGCCCCGAGGCCAGTTTTTCTTCCTGCCACCTGGGTACACTTTTGACTCCTAAAACAACCTCTTGGCTGAGTAACAGAGAGTACTGGTCCGTATCAGTAACACGACTCTATTTTCCTTCCAACCAAATAAAACCCAGAGTCTCTAAAATGTTAAAATCACCTAAGTCTTTTTCAACCCAAGTGAAACACTGTTAAATGAAACCCAAGCGGAGGAGAACTGGGGAGGACAGGCAGGGGGATACAAGGCTCACTCAGCAAGAGCTGAGCCGGACAAAGGGCAGAACGGGGTCAAGTCCGTGGCATGTGGGTAGCCGGAACCACGTGGGGTGGTCCTAGAGCTGGAGGCAGTGCCGTGAAGGGGAACCGGGTTCCAGGCACTCTTCTCCCCCAGGAGACGGAAGCACACAGTGGGAGAGTGTTGAGGGCCAGGAACCTCCTGACACCCTGTTTAAGCATTTGCAGTTGTAACACACTGTGAGGAGAGGCTCCCACAGGATGGTGGAGAGACTCTGACAGAGTGGCTGCAAGGGTGTGTGTGTGTGTGTGTGTGTGTGTGTGTGTTGGGGGCGAATGGAATCGGCTAATTTGTTTCCAAAGGAGATAAATTATTGTGTTTGAGGGTGGTTTGTTAAAATGTATCAGTTAAATTCCACCATGCAGAACTGGAAAATGTGTTTTTAAACTACGGAGGCGTCTTAGGCTGGTAACAGGTTAACGGTAATGACACGACAATCGCCCTGTTCTGTCTAACCAGACAACCTGGCTTCAGTTGGGACCGCTACAGTTCCCTGAAGGGTCAAGAGCCACTTTAACTGGGGATTTGTCCAGATTGGCCGACTTACAAAGAACTTTGGGCTACTTAAGTGGAAAGCATTATGGAAGTCATCTGGTACAACCCAAGCGTTGTGTACGTAGACTTGAAATTCAGGAAGCTGGGGGATTCTTCCGAGGTCATAGTCTCCTAAGCCCACCAAGCCTCCTACATAAGAAAAATGAAAGCATCTTGAGCATCGTTTTTAGGACACCTCTCTCGATCCTAATGCCTCGTAAGATATTTATTATGGCACTTAGTACGAGTCTTTAAAAAGAAAATTCATTGGAAGCAATTAATTGGATCAAAGTGAATATTAGCATTGTGCTATAAAATCCTCCTTTCACATACTCTGGTCTGGGATACACGAAGCTCCTGGTTGCAGACTGTGGCTCTAACAGACACTTGTAACTGCAGACATGAGACAGAATCCACTCGCTGCTGGTTCCCATTTCATCAGCTAAGGGAGTTTTCTAAGGAGAAGGTCGGAATGTGGACATTATAAGGTGCCGACTATGAATATAACCTAAATGCTATCACAGGCTTGTCAGACGAACATTACTCCCTCCTAAATGTACTTCACTGATGGTTTAATGCCTTAGAATCGACTGAGTAGCAGAGTCAGTTTTGATCTCACGACATACAGGCTTTATTTGGATTTCTTTTACAATGGGTATTACTATAGCCATCTTGGTAAAGTGAACCAGGGTATGTCCTTGGTTAGTCACCAGTATTTCCATCCTGACTGGAAACTGCCACCCAAGAATAATTCACCAGTGTATCTGTTCATTTGCTCCTTCACTCATTCGTTCTTTCAACAAACATATATTGCATACTTAATCTATCCTATACTGCCCTAGGCACTCTGCACAAATTATCTTTCATTCTCAAAACAATCCCGCAACACGGATAAAATTGTGCTTCCCAAGTTACAGATGGGAGACCCGTGACCTCAGGTCTGCGTAGAACAGTGCACCCCGTGTGCGTCACCAAGAAATGTGAAGACCATAAGCCAAACATCATTAGTCTTCCTACCGGCACTGAGTCGTACCTGCATAGGTAGTAAGGAGCCTCTCTTGTTGGATAAATTACTTGTGTCAGTTGCCAAGTAAACACTGGACTCTTAGCATGTTTGCCAAACATCAATAAGGAGGTCTGATCTGGAGTTCAGAATGGCAAACACCATACGATCCACAACAGTGATGGCAGCTGCCAATGTTGGTTGCACGACGACCTAGAATATGAATTCCTTGGTGATTTACAACATCTGTGTAAAGAGCTGGTATCTTTGGATCAAGAAATGGGAGTGTAATTCTGTGGTGACTATCGTAGCTCCTTCTCAAAGATTCCATTCCCATATTTGTTCTTAAGGGGCGCCTGGGTGGCTTGGTCGGTTAAGCATCTGACTTCGGCTCAGGTCACGATCTTGCGGTCGGTGGGTTCAAGCCCCGCGTCGGGCTCTGTGCTGACAGCTCAGAGCCTGGAGCCTGTTTCAGATTCTGTGTCTCCCTCTCTCTGTGACCCTCCCCCGTTCATGCTCTGTCTCTCTGTGTCTCAAAAATAAATGTTAAAAAAAAAAAAATTAAAAAAAAAAAGTACCTCGTTCCAGGAGCACCTGGGTGGCTCAGTCAGTTAAGCGTCCGACTTCGGTTTGGGTCATGATCTCACGGTTCGTGAGTTCAAGCCCTGCGTCGGGCTCTGTGCTGGCGGCTCGGAGCCTGGAGCCCGCTTCGGATTCTGTGTCTCCCTCTCTGTCTCTTTGCCCCTCCCCCAAGTGCACTCCGTCTCTGTCTCTTAAGAATGAATAAATGTTAACAAAAAAAAAAGTATCTTGTTTCAAATTGCATAAGCAAACCACATATTGGTATCAGTAGTAAACATCAAAGGCCTGGCACCCCAGGGTCTAAAGTGGTGCTTTGTCCAGAATATCTGCATCTCACGTTGTGGTCGCACACTTCAGCCAAGCCAAAGGAGAGACTCTCAGAAGTTATGGTGCTCTCTTTATTACAAAGGCACTGGTATCCTATGAGTAAAGATTTACTTGACACTTTAACATAAATTTTTATGAAGAGCGTCGTGTAATTAACGGAGAGCTATAACAACCAACAGCGACAACAAAGTTTCGCAACAAATGCAGAAGTAATATTTCAGAGGACGGCGGGAGGAACAGGGGCTGAGAGCATTACCCCCTTGAGTCAGGGGGGCGAGGTTGCCACTTGGGGACAGACCTTTCGCCCTGGTGTCTGAATCAACCGTGTGATGGTGTATTCTTTGTGCTACCGTGAATTGGTTATTTTTGCTTCTGAAACTATTTAGGCCAATCACACGTGTCATTGTGGCCGACCTACAAGCACACGAAGAGAGAGATTTCTACGAAGAGATTGACTGCTCTGACAAAAATGAGAGAGGCGAAGTGCCTAAAAATTCTGTAAGGCTCTGAGAAGGCAATGAGATGGCAGGGGTGGGGGACGGTGCCTGGTGTTAACACTCGAGACGTATTCTTCACTCGGTTTACTTCAAACCTGTTTTTAGGAGCTTGTTCAGTTGAAGAGAAAGCTAAACTGAAGATTATTATTAACTTTTATCAAAGTTCACAGAAGAAAGCCACAGGAGGGGGAGTAAGCCGCACTAGTACAACAGTAAGTTTTCTTATTGCTATTTTGTGAACTTTGATGGAAGTTAATAGCACGGCAGTGAAGTACAACTTAATAGAGACAGTCCCACCAGGTGCAACAATAAAGCCATCCAGTAACTTTAAGTATCAGGATGCAACCAAAAGGGCCAAGGGAGGCAGATGAATCATGTATCTGACAACCTTCTGAATATATTTGCTTCAGACGTACTCTTTGCTAAGAAGCCTCTAGTATATTATGGTAGCAGACGTGACCACACCCCATAATTCCACCTCCCGTTGTTTACGCCCCGTGTAGTCGCTTTCTCTTGAGTGCAGGTGGGACCTGTGACTTGTTTATAACAAATACAATGCGGCGAAGGCACGGGAGGGGAGCTGTCTGAAGATGAGGTGAGATTACGGAAGTATCCACCTTAGAGGGGGGCAAGAGATTCTCCTTGCTAATTTGAGGAAGCGAGTGGTTAAGTCGGGCAGGGCCACGTGGCGAAGAATTGCCGATCACTTGTAGGAACAGCAGGTGAGCTCTAAAATTGCAGGTGGGCTCTAGACAGCAGCAAACAAAAAGCCAAGACCCCCAGTTGTACAGCCTCGGGAAGTAAATCCTGCCAGCAGCCTAAGTCAGCACGGGAATGAATTCTCCACTCGGGTGTCAAATGGGGAAATGCCCAGGCGACACCTGCAGTGTGGCCCTCTGAGACCCTGAGCAGGAGGGGGGGCCCACTCGGCTGTGCCAACACCCCTGACCCATAGGAATTGAGAGAAAAGGTGTGTTGTTTTAAGCCACTAAGTTTGTATGATTTGTTACACAGTGACAGAAAACGAATACAATTAATATTTGGTGGTTTTATAGCCACATTCTGTTTAGCTTCCTATCCCTCTCACTAGACCGTGAGCTAGTTTAAAAATAGGGGCTGTGGGGTGCCCGGGTTGGGGGGTCCGTCGGTTGAGTGTCCGACTTCGGCTCAGGTCGTGATCTCCCGGTTTCTGGGTTCAAGCCCCACCTCGGGCGCAGTGCTGACAAGCTCGGAGCCTGGAACCTGCTTCTGATTCTCTGTCTCCCTCTCTCTCTGCCCCTCTCCCACTAGTGCATGCTCTCTCTCAAAAATAAACATTTTTAAAAATTAAAAAAAAAAGGGGGTGCCTGGGTGGCTCAGTTGGTTAAGCATCTGACGACGGCTCAGGTCAGGATCTCACGGTCCATGAGTTCGAGCCCCGCATCGGGCTCTGTGCTGATGGCTCAGAGCCTGGAGCCTGTTTCGGATTCTGTGTCTCCCTCTCTCTGACCCTCCCCCATTCATGCTCTGTCTCTCTCTGTCTCAAAAATAAATAAATGTTAAAAAAAAAATCTTTAAAAAAAAAAAGGAGGGGGGATGCTAAACGAATAATCCACTGAACAGGCGGATGGATGAACAAACGAATGCACACCGTGCTTTGGCCTTTCAGGGCATGTGCTGGCCACCATGACAGGCTGCCTTTCCCTCCCTTACCTCTTGATCCTCTTGATTCATCAACATGCAGAGAACACTGAACCTATTTCTGTTTCTAAGCAAGCCATTTATCTTCATTAAAATGGAGCTGCTGTCCTATTTTCTGGTCATACCGTTTGATTAGATCCTTCTGGAATGTTTTGTGGAATTCTCTGTGGTTCTCAGCAGCCTACATAACTTTGTGTCATCCGTTATTTCAAGGAGCTAGCTACTTTTCTCCAGCTAATTATTTCAAATGTTAGGCACCAATTCCTGAGGCACCCCATTAAATCCTCTCTGTGCAGGGGATCTGCACAAATTTCCTTTCTCTGAGCCAATTTAAATCCACACGAGAGCTTGATTTCTCATTCTGTCATTAGCGGTGATAATCGTATTCAGACTTTTGGAGGATGAAAGTAATTTATACCAATTATTTTGTTTATTTGTGTTATGCCCAGAGATAGACTTGCTACGTAATCCTCGTATTTTGGATAAGAGAGGCAGAAAATGTCCTTGCGGTTAGCCTGTAAGTCATTTATCTGTTCAGTGAACAATTTATTAAGCAATGACGATATGTGGAACACCGTACTTAGAAACAAAATGAAAGGACGTAAGGAAGGCTGACTGATCTGTCTTGTCTGCCTTATTAAATTATAAGCTCTCCCTAGTTTTATCTGTTTTTCTCGATTTTATTTTGTTTCTGTTAATATTTCCGCACACAAAAGTTAGACCCGAGTCTTCACCACCTTACATCTAGAAAAATACAACAGCTTTCTGCTTGTGTTACTGCTTCTGATTTATCCTGACTTTTGTTCATCTAACTCAGGACCTAGAGAATGTCTTGCTAAGCGCAACTGGAATGCTTCTGAGGACCCGGCAGTGACTTCCTAAAAGCCTATTATTCGAGACACAAATATTTTGGCTTTGTGAGAGACCCATGTGGACGCTTCACTCACCATTCCTTCCCGGCCTAATGTTCTCTGTTAATGTTTTCATTATTTCATAACCAAGAATTCTCTGCATCAGCCAAGACAACTAGCTTACTGGCCCTTGAAGCAAAACTTCTTTACTCGCTTGGCAGTGTGGTCCCTTCAAGCTAACACGGCCCCCTGGCTCATGCTTGAAAATCTGACTTTTCTCTCCTCTAAAAACAGGTACAATACTCACCTGTGACCCACCCTATCCTATTCGGACTGCGCCGTAACTCTTTTTCTCTCAGACATCTGAACGTTTACAATTTGCACGGATTTGTATCAGTGGTCCCTGGGCCTCCAACATTTCGTATCATCCAGGAACTCACTACTGGAAACACAGATTCTTGGGCTCCACCTCCAATACTCTGAATCACAGACGCTAAGGGTAGGTCCCAGAAAATTGTTTTAAGAAGCCCTCCACGTGATTCTGGGGCACTTTAAAGGCTGAGAACCACTGACTGATACATGTCTGTGTAAAAATATCGGTCAAAATACATATATGCACACATACACATACACATACAGTTTCCCAAATGGCATGTCCACTTAAGAAAACTGGATACCCATTTATATTGGGAGCTGTGTCGGATGGCAGGAAGCGTATACCAAAATTTAACTAGCAATGTGGTTGTTTTCTTTAATCCTCCTAGCACCTAGCACAGTTTCGTACACAAATTCAATACGCATTACATATTTGGCTAACTACCACTTGACTCTTGATCTTGATTCATTAACACGTAAGCATCCTTGGCCAAAAGGGTGCAAAGGAAAGAAAATAAATGAAGCACATTACTCCTATTAAGTATGTATCTGCAGCTCCGATTAGGGCTGGGAAGAGCACAATTCGTACTGCACACAAAGAAAGCTCTTTGTCACGGGGATCCTACGTGCTCGCGTAACTACACCTTCTTCCCAAGGCCCCAGTCACACTGAACTGTTTGGCACCTTCCCCAGTAGCATCTCTAGGCATACCTTCTACCTGGAATGTGCTTCTCTGTCCTTTGTCTGCCTGGCTAATTCTTCCATACTCTTCAAGGCCCACGTCAGGAAGCTTCTCCGCACCCCGTTCCATCATAGTGAGGCATCCTTCCCTCTGCCTCCGGGATACCTTCTATTTACCCCTATCCGGTCACTAACCATCCCCTATCATGAAAAAGCTTCCCATTTGTTCCACTACACTGTACCGGAAGCACCTTGAAGCCAGGGTCCTCACAGTCGTATTCCAGTGCTGGTCATGCAGTTGGTGCTCGACATTCAGTGGCTGAGAGAAAAACAACTGGTGAAGATTTGCTATGAGGTGTAATTAAGTTTACTATGCTTTAATGTCCTCAAGAGCCAAACATGAATATATTTTATTCCAGCAACCAGTTTAGTCCAGAATTAGGACGGGATTCAATTTTTTTTTAGGTCCCTGAAGGGGTTGGGGAACCCCAAGGCTGTTTCCGTTCCCCTCCTGATACCTAGTGCCCATGGACACTGACCTGTTCCAGCAGGTATACCAGTCGTCCAGAAGCATAATGTCAGGCTTGGGATAAGCACGAACACAGGTTAGGTTGTATTGTCAAGTACGACCTGCAGCCACCATGGGAATGCTTGCGAATGGCTGGTTCCCATGACGAAAGCCTCCCTGACGGTCCGAAGCATGGGCTCTACTTAAAATTGTGCAGATGATGCGTCATCAAGTTCAGCAGAGCATTTTCGATTGATTGGTGGTCTCTAATCCTCTAACAGGGCACACAGGCAGGCAGAGGCAAACAATCAAACACCTTTGGGTGATCATCTTCCACTCCGGTGATCGTCCCATCACTTAGGACAGAGAACAATTTGTTCAGAACACCACCAAGCACTAACAAGTTGGTTTCCTACAAAAGGAAGCCATTCCAAAATTAGCCACGGCATTTAGGACTAATTCCTGTTCTCTTTCACTATCTCTGGCACGCTGTCTGACAGGACATGGGACTGCAGAGAGGTCAACCTCACAGCAAAGTCATGTTTTCCTTGGCTCACAACAGTCTGCGAGCAGGGCCAGAAAATACAGTGGTGCTCAGAACAGCCCAGAGAGTCTTCAGGAGCTGGCACCCCTGGGAGAAGATTACCTTCCCATTATGTGGGTATCAATCTCTTCTTGGCTTATTCCTAACAGTCTGAAGACTCTAAATTTAACATGTTCCCTCATTTATTCTTAAGTGAGGTTATTGTCATCATTTAGGGAAGAGGCGCATACTCATAAATAAATTCAATCTCTATTTTGATGGGGAAAAGTTTAAATGAGGATTTAAAATGGCATCTGGTTAGCAGCCCCAGATCTGTGGCGTTTCATCTGTGAAAACTCAAGAGAAAGAAGCAAACCCTCTACACTGACACCATGAGTGCGGACAACCTAACATTTCAACCAAATGTTTGGGAAAGCAGTTGCTAATTACAGAGCAAGTGATGCTTGATAGAGAAAAGCCAGCCTCGAGAATGCTGACTGATGGAGAGAGGGCCCAAGGTAAGGGGGGGGATTGCTATTCCTCTGCCCCATCCATTCACTGTCTCAGAGACGCAGGACCCACACTAGTCAGAGACTGTGGAGGACAAGAATGAGGAAATCATGACGCAAAAAACACAAGTGCTAAGTGTTGAAACCAAAGAAAACAGACACGAGTCTAAATGATTGTCTTATATATTTGCAACACAGGCAGAGTTTTTCTTTAAAAGTAATTATTACCGAGGGGCACTTGGGTGGCTCAGTCAGTTAAGTGGTTAAGTATCTGACTTCAGCTCAGGTCATGATCTCAAGGTTTGTGAGTTTGAGCCCTGCGTCGGGTTCTGTGCTGACAGCTCAGAGCCTGGAGCCTGCTTGGGATTCTGTGTCTCCCTCTCTCTGCCTCTCCCCCATTTGCCCTCTGTCTCTCCCTTTCTCTGTCTCAAAAATAAACATTAAGAAAATAAAAAATAAACAAAAGTAATTATTACCTAGATCTTAAACCACAAAGACCAAGACATGGAGTGAAGAGAGCAAGAAAATAGAAGTGTACAAATATCCTTGCCTCAATTCAAGTAAGACTAACTCAGTAAGAACACCACAGTCAGAGGGGAGGAAGATGGGGGGATGGGTAGAATAGGTGATGGGGATTAAGGAGAGCACCTGCTGTGATGACCACTAGGTGATATGTGGAAGGGTTGAATCACTATATTGTTTGTATACCTGAAACTAGCATAACACTATGTTAACCAATGGAATTAAAATAAAAACTAAAAGAGAAAAAAAACATTGCCACCTTATCTGCTAGTAAAATTTAAACACAATCTGGAATAATGTGAAATATAATATTAGGTTAATAAAAATTACCAAACTTTTTCTGTTTTTTTAAAAAATATTTATTTATTTTTGAGAGAGAGAGAAAGAAAGAGAGCGCACAAGCAGGGGAGGGGCAGAGAGAGAGAGACACAGAATTCAAAGCAGGCTCCAGGCTCTGAGCTGTCAGCACAGAGCCCGATGCGGGGCTCAAACTCATGAACAGTGAGATCATGACCTGAGCCTAAGTCGGATGCTTAACCAACTGAGCCACCCAGGTGCCCCTTAAGAAATAAAAAAATATGTTACTGAAACAAGAACATCATAATCAATAAGTATGTGTTAACTGATGTAAGAATATAGTCATAATGATAATGATAACATCTTGAATCAGTAGAGGAGGAACAGATTATTTTACATACTGTTTTAGAACCACTGGCCAATCATTTATTATAAATTAAAGTTAGAGTCTTGCCTAATTGTGCTCTGACATTCTAGAGAGCTTGGAATTTTAAATGTAAAGAATGCAAAATGCTAGAAGAAAACAGAGGTGAATGATTTAGAAAAGAGCTTTCTGAGCATTACCCCACCATGAAATCCAAGAAGGAAAAAATATTAATGTATGGTCATGGGCTTTGTGCTTGGGTTTTCTCACTTGCAAGATGGGTTATAATAAAAGAACCTCTCTCAGTAGGATTGTCTGTGTATGCAGCTTATATGAGACAACACACAGGAAGTACCAGCATAAGAGCAGGGACATAGGAATCGCTCAATAAATATCAGCAAAAAAAGAGCAGGAAGAAATTGGATATGGCCTAAATCTACAACTAGAATGGCTCCATCTACTTGGTAAATATTATGCATCTGTTAAAAGTTCTTTGGTAGTTGGGGTGCCTGGGTGACTCAGTCGGTTAAGCGACCGACTTCAGCTCAGGTCATGATCTCACAGGTTCATGAATTTGAGCCCCCCATCAGGCTCTGTGCTGATGGCTCAGAGCCTGGAGCCTGCTTTGGATTCTACGTCTCCCTCTCTCTCTGCTCCTCCCCCGCTCACACTCTGTCTCTATCTCTCAAAAATGAATAAATGTTAAAAAAATATTTTTTAAAGTTCTTTGATAGCTATATATTTATCCATATGGATAAATATTTTACTACATATCAATGGGGTTGAAAGGAAGGAGAAAATCAGTTTCCAAAATAGTTGGGGTGCCCTTTTTTTATTTTATAAATTAAATGGCTCTGACACTTATTATTATCATCTTACTACCACCTTAATCTTCACTTTTTACATGACTTTGATCATTTTTCAATCTTATTCCAAAATATTATTCATAGGCTTTTGGCTCATTTCCAGAAAAACTGCTATGCATTTAGTTTTTAAGGGATTTGTGTTGACTTGGCTGAGTTTTTTTAAACACCTTTATTGAGATACAATTTATATACCATAAACTTTACCCACTTAAATAGAAAAATTCAATGGTTTTTAGTATGTTTTCAGAGTTTCATGGCTATCACCATAACCTACTTTTAGAACATTTCATGTCCCAAAAAGAAACCCTGCATTCATTAGTTCCTGCCCACAGCCACCCACCAATTCATTTTTGTTAGTCCTGCTAGTCTTGTGTTTAAATTATGAAGTTTACATTTATAGATTTGTATTTTTTTTAATTTAAAAAAATTTTTTTTAATGTTTTATTTATTTTCAAGAGAGAGAGAGAGAGAGAGACAGAGCTCGAGACGGGAAGGGCCAGAGAGAGAGGGAGACACAGAATCCAAAGCAGGCTCCAGGCTCTGAGCTGTCAGCACAGAGCCCGATGCGGGGCTCGTCCTCATGAACCACGAGATCATGACCTGAGCCAAAGTCGGATGCTTAACTGAGTGAGCCACCCAGGCACCCCTACAGATTTGTATTTTAAAAGTATCCACACACATGTACATACAAAATACATGTTCTGGAGTCACTTTAAGATTTGGTTGAAACCTCGCTGTACGACTTACCAGGAGTGTAGTCTTGGGAGGTCACATAACTGCTCCGTTCCTCATTTTCTCAGCAGTAAAATGGAGGAAATGATATCTACCTCACAGGCTTGTGGGGAGGATTTTTAAAATGAGAAAATCTGCATCCGGTGCTCGGTGCAGCATTTAGAACACAGTAAGCGCTCCACAAATATTAGCTGTAATCATTCTGTTCATCATCAACATCTCTGGATCGGAGAACTATGGAGGATTTTATTTTGTACTGGGTGCACACTGGTATTTTCCAAAGTCTCTACGTGAACATGTATTGCTTTTGTGGTGAAATAAGAAAAATAAACTTTGTTTACAGTCATGGAGAGGGATGGTCAAGCAAGTGGGAGGTGAGTGGGGAGCCAGGCTTCTCTGGCTAAAGAGTGAAGACAGGCAACTTTCAGAGCAACTCCCTCCCACCCCCACCCCACTCCCTGGAGCTCCCAGAGAGTTTGGACCCCACCCTTGAGGCTATGTGTCCTACAGATGCCTCAAGATGGCTTAGGTCCCTTGGAAAGATCCCTCTCTGCCCTGCTGCCATGGCCATGGAGGCAGTGGGTCCAGCCACATCAGGTCATCCTGACCTGAGCGAGCATCTGTGCCCCTATCTTGCTAGTTGAACTCCACCCGCAGCACTGCCTGCTGACTCAGGGGTAACATCAACCCAGGGCAGGAGGCATAACTGGTCAAAACTGGGCTTTCAAGTCCATACGACTTGGGTTCAAAACCATACTCTGTTAATTTTCTGAACATTATAGGCCTCAGCTTCCCTTGTGTATAAAATAGGGATAACAATAGCTACTTCCACGACTGGAAAGTGATTAGAGCTCAATGCCAATGTTACTATCAACTGTGCTGTTATTGTTACTATTACTTAATCTGTAAGATTATAACCTGGGGCTTTGAGGGCTCTGAAATAACACCATGCTTTTCTGTTCATGGCATCCCCATGAAACATGCAAGGAATATCATAAGTCCTTAAGTCCATAAGGACATCGAGTCCTTAGTGAATTCCATTCAGCATCTATTTGAGGGCCTAGTACGTGCCACATGCTGTCACAGGCCCTTGGGATACATCAGTAATTTGACAATTTGACAAAGGCTGGAAATAGGAACTGAAGGTCTGGGGGGAAGAGCCTGGGAGGCTTCAAGCAGGGACGAACCTGACATGTGGGCAAAACAAACAGCAAGGAGGCTGAATGGTAAAAAGCAGAGTGAGCAAGAAAGACACTCAGGGAGGAGGAGGGCCCCATAACATGGCGGCCATTTCAACTGGGACTCTGGCTTGACTCTGAATGAAGAAATTCTTGGTATCTGAGAGTGGAGGAGAACTTGATCTGACTCAAATGCATTAAAAATGATCACTCTGGCTGCTATGATCCTTGTCCAAGAGCTTGACATCTGCCTTTTTACTGAAAACCAAAGTGCAGCTTCTTCCCCAGCAGTGTTCTGTGATCTGTCTGCCAAACACGGGTATTCTAGGGCGAGAGACCATGGACACACGGACTACATACAGGCATGCTTCGTTTTATTGCATTTCATTTTTTTTTTTAATTGTGCTTTGCAGATACTGCATTTTTTTGGTCTGTTTTGTTTTTGTTTGTTTGTTTGTTTTACAATTGAAGGTCTGTGACAACCCTCCATAGAGCAAATCTATGGGTGCCATGTTATCAAACGGCATTTATTTGCTCACTCTGTGTCTCTGTGTCACATTTTGGTAATTCTTGCAATGTTTCAGACTCTTCCGTTATGATTTGTAATGGTGATCTGTGATTAGTGATCTCTGATGTTACCTAACTGCTTTGGGGGCACCACGAAAGCATCAATATAAGAAGGTGAAATTAGGCAATAAATGATGTGTGGGTTCTGACTGCTCCATCAACTGGCTGTTCCCCCTTTTCTCTCCCTCTCCTCAGGCCTCCCTGTTCGCTGAGACACAATATTGAAATTAGGCCAATGAATAACCCTACAATGACCTCTAAGTGCTCAAGTGAAAAAAAAAAAAGAGGGGCACCTTTCTTACTTTAAATGAAAAGCTAGAAACGACTGAGCTTAGTGAGGAAGGCAGGTTGAAAGCCAAGATAGGCTGAAAGCTAAGTCTCTTGCACCAAACATCAGCCAAGTTGTGAATGGAAGAAAAAAGTTATTAAGGATATTTTAAAAAATCAACAGTATCGAGAGTTCATGTACATGCAATGATACCTGTTTTTATCCCGACATTCTAGGATACTCTACAACTGAGAAAGTGTGCTAACACCAAAGTCCTCTTAGACCCCGCCCTTCTGCATCCGGCCACTGCCCAGTAATGGCACCTGCCACCCATCCCTGGCTCCCTTCTGGTCTCCTCTCCTGTAGTTTCACCTTCCCCAACCCACTCCCCAAACTGTCACTCCTGTGCTCTTCTTTAACTCACAACTCTGAGTCACCCCATGCCGAACCTTCCATGGTCTCCACTGCCTCCTTTCGTTGCCTCTAGTACTGAATGCCTTGCACGGCAGTGAGCCCTTCAGGATCTAGTCCTTCTGGCTTCCCACACATCAGGCCTCTGTGAACTCACACTGCTGTTCTCTCTGTCCCATCTGATAAATGTTGCTGTTCTTTCAAGCTTGTCTCCTCTTCTTCCACTACCTTTCTGACATCCCAAGCAAACTACGTACTTTTCCAACAGGCTCACTTTCTCAGTACAGACTTCCATTATAGCATCTTACAGACGTCTGCTTCATTGTTGATCTCCCCACCAGACTGCAGTTCTCAGAAAGTGGGGATAAGGCCTCTTCAGGTTGCTATCTCTAGCTGGGCAAAGCATATGGCATATAGCAAATAGCTCCTAAAAGCATTTGTTGAATATATTAATGTTTTCCCCCCAGTTTCATTGAGGAATAAATGACAAATATAATTGTATATAAAGGGTATAATGCAATGATGGGATGTATGTATACATCATGGAATGATTACCAAGACCAAGATTATTAGCACATCTGTCCCCTCACACAGTTAACTTTTTCTTTTCTTTTTTCTTTTTTCTTTTCTTTTCTTTTTCTTTTCCTTTTCTTTTCTTTCTTTCTCTTTTTCTTTTTCTCTCTTTCCTTTTTTTCTTTCTTTCCTTCCTTCCTTCCTTCTTTCTTTCTGTGGTTGAGGATGCTTAAGATCTACTCTCAGCAACTTTGAAGCATACAATATCATATTAATAACTACAGTCACTCTTTAGATTCTCAGAACTTATTCTTCTTATAACTGAGAGTTTGTACCCTGTGACCTGCATCTCCCCATATCCCCCCTCTCCCAAGTCCCTGGCAACTACCATTCTATTCTGTTTTTATGAAATTGACATTCTCCGTTCTCTTAGATTCCACATATAAGTAAAATCATACGGTATTTGTCTTTCTCTGTCTGGCATATTTTACTTAGCATAATGTCGGCCATGCTTATCCATGTTGTCAAAAATGGCAGAATTTCCTTCCTTTTTGTGGGTGAAACGTTCCATTGTTGGGGGTGTGTGTATGTGTGTGAATATCACATTTCTTTATCCGTTCATCTGTTGATGGACACTTAGGTTGTTTCCATATCTTGGCTATTGTAAATGGTTCTCTAATGAACATGGGAGTGCAGATACCTCTTTGATATTCTGTTTTCACTTCCTTTGGCTATATACCCAAAGTAGGATTGTTAAATCAAATGATAGTTCTATTTTTAATTTCTTGAGGAACATCTATACTTTTTCCTTAGTGGCTGTTACCAGTTTATATTCCCATCAATAGCCCACAAGGGATCCTTTTTCTCCACATGCTCACCAGCATTAGTCATCTCTTACCCTTTTTTAGAAATGTTTATTTATTTTGAGGGGGGAGTACAGAGAGGGAGGGAGGGAGAATCCCAAGCAGGCTCTGGGCTGTCAGCACACAGCCAGACACAGGGCTCGATACCACAAACTGTGAGATCATGACCTGAGCTTAACCAACTGAGCCACCCAGGTGCCCCTCTTGTCTTATTTGATAATAGTCATCCTGATAGGTGTGAGGTGATATCTCATTGTGGTTCTGGTTGTATTAACCTGATTAATGATGTTAACCACCTTTTCGTGTACCTGTTGGTCATCTCTATGTCTTCTTTACAAAAATGTCTGCTCAGATTCTTTGTCCATTTTTCAATTGGGTTTCTGTTTTTTTGCGATTGAGTTGTAGGAGTTCCATACATATTTTGGATATTAACTCCTCATCAGACATGCAGTTCCAAATACGTTCCGTAGGCTGACTTTTAATTTTGTTGATAGTTCCCTCTGCTATGCAGAAGTTTTTTTTTTAGTTTGATATATAACCACTTGTTTATTTTTTTCTTTTGTTGTCTTACACTTAAGACAGTCATAAAACTCAAGTCTTTAATCCACGCTGAGTTGAGTTTTGTGTATGGTGTAAGATAGGGGTCCAATTTCTCCAACACCATTTATTGAAGAAACTATCCTTTCCCCATTGTATATTCTTGGCTCCTATGCCCTAAATTAACTGATAATATATGCATGAGCGTCTGTTTTATGCCATTAACATACTATGTTTATTGCTGCTATAGCTTTGTAATGTAGCTTGAAATCAGGAAGCGTAAAGCCTCCAGCTTTGTTCTTCTCTCTCAACACTGCATTGGCTATTTGGGGTCTTTTGTGGTTCCATATAAGTTTTAGGGTAGTTTTTTCTGTTTCTAACAAAAATGTCATTGGATTTTGATAGAGATTAGATTAAATCTATGGATCGCTTTGGGTAGCATGGACATTTTCATAATATTAATTCTTCCAATCCACGAACATGGAATATCTTTCCATTTATTTGTGTCTTCTTCAATTTCTTTCATCAATGTCTTGTAAGTTTTCAGTGTACAGTTCTTTCATCTCCTTGGTTAAATAAATTGGTTACATTTCATTTAAAAAGTGTTTCACTGGTTTTGGTGGTGTTGTAAATGGGTTTGGTTTCTTAGTTTTTCTTTGAGGAATAGTTTGTTCTTAGTTTGTAAAAATGAACCTGGTTTTTCTATGTTGATTTTGTATATGGTAATTTTACTAAATTCATTCATTAGTTCTAACAGTTTTTTTAGTGAAGTCTTCAGGGCTTTCTATACGAGCCCTACAAATAGATAATTTTACTTCTTCCTTTCTAATTTGGATACCTTTTATTTCTTTTTCTTGCCTAATTACCATGGCTAGGACTTTCAGTACTAAGTTGAATAGAAATGGCAACAGGGGGCATCCTTGTCTTGTTCGTGATCTTAAAGGAAAGGCTTTTAACTTTGCATCACTGAGTATGATGTCAGCTGTGGGCTTGCCAAACACGGCCTTTATTATGTTGAGGTACATTCCTTTTATAATTTGTTGAGAGTTTTAAATCACACAAGAATGTTGAATTTTTCAAATGCTTTTTCTGCATCTATTGAAATAATCTTGTAATTTTTATTCTTCATTATGTTAATGTGGTATATCTCATTTATTGATTTGGGTATGTTGAACCATATGTTGGGTATGTTGATCATGCTGTATGATCTTTTTATATGCTCTTGAATTCCATTTGCTAGTATTTTGTTAAGGATTTTTGCATCTATCATCATCAGGGTATTGGCTCCTAGTTTTCTTTTCTTGTAGTGCCCATTTTTTTCTTTTTAATTCAACAATAATTAACATACAGTGTTATATTAGTTTCAGGTGTACAATGCTCATCATGATGTGTATTCTTAATCCCCATCAACTATTTCACCTATCCCCTTACCCAACTCTTCTCTGGCAACCACCAGTTTGTTCTCTATATTTAAATATGTTTTTTTCTCTTTGTTTCTTTGTTCGTTTGTTTTAGTTCTTAAATTCCACATATAAGTTGAAATTATATGGCATTTGTCCTTCGTTGACTGACTTGTTTCAGTTAGCATTATACCGTCTAGGTCCATCCATATCATTGCAAATGGCAAGATTTTATTCTTTAATGACCAAGTAATATTCCACTGTGTATATGTACATGTGTATGTATATATTCCACACCTTCTGTATCCATTTATCTATCAAGAGACCTTTGGGTTGCTTCCACATCTTGGCTATTGTAAATAATGCTGCAATAAACAGAGGGGTGCATATATCTTTTCAAATTAGTGTTTTTGTTTCTTTAAAAAATTTTTTTAAATGTTTTTCTTTATTTTTGAGAGACAGAGAGAGAAAGAATATGAGTGGGGGAGACAGAGACAGAATCCAAAGCAGGATCTAGGCTCTGAGGTGTCAGCACAGAGCCCGATGCAGGGCTTGAACCCATGAACTGTGAGATCATGACCTGAGCTGAAGTTGGCTGCTCAACAGACTGGGCCACCCAGGTGCCCCAGTGGTTTTGTTTTCTTTGGGTGAATACCTAGCACTGGAATTACTGGATCATATGATAATTCTGTTTATTTTTTGAGGAACCTCCATACTCTTTTCCACAGTGGCTGTAAGAGCCGTATTCCCACCAACAGTGCACACACTGTACACTTTCTCCACATCCCCACCAACACTTGTTGTTTCTTGTGTTTTGGGTTTTGGCCATTTGGACAGGTGTGAGGTGATATCTCATTGTGGTTATGACCTGGATTTGCCTGATGGTTAGTGATGCTGAGCATCTTTTCATGTGTCTGTTGGCCACCTGTATAACTTCCTCTGAAAAATGCCTATTCAGGTCCTCTGCCCATCTTTTAATTGGATTGTTTGTTGGTGTTGAGTTGTAGAAGTTTTTCATATATTCTGGGTACTAACCCCTTATCAAATATATCATGTGCAAATATCTTCTCCCATTCAGTAGATTGTTTGGTTGACGGTTTCCTTCACTGTGAAAAATTTTTCATTTTGGTGTAATCCCAATAGCTTGAATTTACAGTGCCCATCTTTAAATTTTATTTGTTTTGAGAAAGAGAGAGAGAGGTAGAGAGAGAGGGAGAGAGAGCGAATCCCAAGCAGGCTCTGTGCTGTCAGTGTAGAGCCCACTGCAGGGCTCAATCCCATGAACCATGAGATCATGACCTGAACTAAAATCAAGAGTTGGACAGTTAACAGTATGAGCCACCCAGGCACCCCTGTAATGCCCATCTTTAAAACTACATTGCATAGGGGTGCCTGGTGGCTCAGTCAGTTAAGCATCCAACTTTGGCTCAGGTCATGATCTCGCGGTTCGTGAATTCAAGCCCCGTGTCGGGCTCTGTACTGACAGCTCAGAGCCTGGAGCCCGCTTCGGATTCTGTGTCTCCCTCTCTCTCTGTTCCTCCCCTGCTCGCACTCTGTATCTCTCTCTCAAAAATAAATAAAGATTAAAAAATTTTAAACTATACTGCATAACAGGAAAAATTACATTATTATTCCCATTTTCCACTTGGAATGACTAAAGTACAAGGTGATTTCATAGGCCTTATTTTAAAAAGTTGGGATTAACATCCACAATGCCTAGCTCCAAGCTCAGATCTTTCTATGAGACCAAAGCCAGCCTAAGCTGTTGTTAGGATGGGGAAACTCAACATAATATCCTGGCTCTCTTCTAGGCTTTGTGTGGGAATCACATCCATCCCTGTTCAACCTGCATGGGGCGATTAGTGCACAAAGCTTACATTCTAGTGGGGGATAAAACTGCTTAATGTCCCATTAGATGACTGAAGGTCAAACCCAGGCCACCTTCATGTCCTAAGCCTCTCTTTGCCCTCATCTGTGTAGCTATAACCACCTCCTGCCTTCTCAGTCCTATGTTGAGGATATCCCACTAAAGCTATAATGATCCCCTTTGGTTCAGCTCCCTACACCCTTTTTTAGTGCCGAGCCTTTCTCTCTTAGGGCCAGGGAAGCACAAGGACTGGACAGGATCCTTGGAAGAGAGAACACTGGGCTCCACGTTCTGAGCCCTCACACCGGGCTCCCCTGGGACTAGAACCAGACACACTGTTTCCCAAAAATCAGGAGACAGAATGAATAGAGCTCCTTCCAAAAGAAGAAATGCCTGATATATTTCTCGCCCTGTGAAGTTATTTTTAGTTCTTCAAGTGTCTCTGAATCCAAACAATTCAAGGAACTGCCCAAGTTCATAGTTTCAATGTGTTCCAACTTTGACAAAAATACATTACATCATGCAGAAAGAGATTCAACCAGTCCTAATTGTCTCACAATGGACCCACAATGCCAGCTCAGAAATAGGATCTTTATCAGTGCTGGCAGTGTCTACATATGATTTCTAAGTATTGGTGGCCCCCTCAGCAATACATATCACAAACAACAACGGGGTTTGAGATTGTACTAGACAGATCAATCAACTAAGAAATATCAGGAACAATAATCAGGTTAACTTCCAAACTGAAAATAAAAATGTCATACAATAACATTAAAGAGAAATCTGAACCTTTGAGTAAATACACATCGCAAATCTACACCAGCATCCTCATGAACTAATCTGGCCTCAGCCTGGGTTTCAAAACAAACCTCTTGCCAAAATTTTCAAATAATCCTATTATAGAAAGAGAAAGATTCTTATGAAGGATGAAGTAGGAAAAAAGTCATCCAGCTCTTAACAGTTGTTTATAAACTGTTCTTATCCAAAAGATGCATATGTAGGAAAATTAAAGAACTAAATCCTGCCATGAGTCATACAGAAGGGAAAAGGATAAATCATGATCTCAAATATCTTTGAGGCTAAAAGGCAAAGCGGAAGGTGAATGCACCAGCTTCAGCCCATAATGACTAAGACAAGGAGTAAGAGAGACATCATTCTCTGTGGACTCCATCTATAGGAGTGATGAGAAATCATCTGCCAATTAGAAGAGTTACTCCCTTCACATATTCTTTCTTTTTTAATATGAAATTTATTGTCAAACTGGTTTCCGTACAACACCCAGTGCTCATCCCAACAGGTGCCCTCCTCAATGTCCATCACCCACTTTCCCCTCCCTCCCACCCCTGATCAACCCTCAGTTTATTCTCAGTTTTTAAGAGTCTCTTACGGTTTGGCTCCCTCCCTCTCTAACTTTTTTCCCCCATGGTCTTCTGTTAAGTTTCTCAGGATCCACATAAGCGTGAAAACATTTGGTATCTGTCTTTCTCTGGATGACTTACTTCACTTAGCGTAACACTCTCCAGTTCCATCCACATTTCTACAAAAGGCCATATTTCATTCTTTCTCATTGCCAAGTAGTATTCCATTGTGTATATAAACCACAATTTCTTTATCCATTCATCAGTTGATGGACATTTAAGCTCTTTCCATAATTTGGCTATTGTTTAAAGTGCTGCTATAAACATTGGGGTACAAGTGCCCCTATGCATCAGCACTCCTGTATCCCTTGGGTAAATTCCTAGAAGTGCTATTGCTGGGTCATAGGGTAGATCGATTTTTAATTTTTTGAGGAACCTCCACACTGTTTTCCAGAGTGGCTGCATCAGTTTGCATTCCCACCAACAGTGTGAGAGGGTTCCCGTTTCTCCACATCCTCTCTAGCATCTATAGTCTCCTGATTTGTTCATTTTGGCCACTCTGGCTGGTGTGAGTTGTTACCTGTGTGGTTTTGAATTGTAGTTCGCTAATGAGGAGTGACGTTGAGCATCTTTTCATGTGCCTGTTGGCCATCTGGATGTCTCCTTTAGAGAAGTGTCTATTCATGTCTTCTGCCCATTTCTTCACTGGATCATTTGTTTTTCGGGTGTGGAGTTTGGTGAGTTCTTTATAGAGTTTGGATACTAGCCCTTTGTCCGATATGTCATTTGCAAATATCTTTTCCCATTCCATCAGTTGCCTTTTAGTTTTGTTGATTGTTTCCTTTGCAGTGCAGAAGGTTTTTATCTTAATGAGGTCCCAATAGTTCATTTTTGCTTTTAATTCCCTTGCCTTTGGAGATGTGTCCAGTAAGAAATTGCTGCGGCTGAGGTCAGAGAGGTTTTTTTCCTGCTTTCTCCTCTAGGGTTTTGATGGTTTCCTGTCTCACATTCAGGTACTTTATCCATTTTGAGTTTGTTTTTGTGAATGGTGTGAGAAAGTGGTCTAGTTTCAATCTTCTGCATGTTGCTGTCCAGTTCTCCCAGCACCATTTGCTAAAGAGACTGTCTTTTTTCCATTGGATATTCTTTCCTGCTTTGTCAAAGATTAGTTGGCCATACTTTTGTGGGTCCAATTCTGGAGTCTCTATTCTATTCCACTGGTCTATGTGTCTGTTTTTGTGCCAATACCATGCTGTCTTGATGATGAAAGCTTTGTAGTAGAGGCTAAAGTCTGGGATTGTGATGCCTCCTGCTTTGGTCTTCTTCTTCAATATTACTTTGGCTATTTGGGGTCTTTTGTGGTTCCATACAAATTTTAGGATTGTGTGTTCTAGCTTTAAGAAGAATACTGGTGCAATTTTGATTGGGATTGCATTGAATGTGTAGATTGCTTTGGGTAGTATTGACATTTTAACAATATTTATTCTTCCAATCCATGAGCATGGAATGTTTTTCCATTTCTTTGTATCTTCTTCAGTTTCCTTCATAAGCTTCCTATAGTTCTCAGCACACAGATCTTTTACATCTTTGGTTAGGTTTATTCCTAGGTATTTTATGATTCTTGGTGCAATTATGAATGGGATCAGTTTATTTGTCTTTCTGTTGCTTCATTATTAGTCTGTAAGAATGCAGCTGATTTCTGTACATTAATTTTGTATCCTGCGACTTTGCTGAATTCATGTATCAGTTCTAGCAGACTTTTGGTGGAGTCTATCGGATTTTCCATGTATAATATCATGTCATCTGCAAAAAGTGAAAGCTTGATTTCATCTTTGTCAATTTGGATGACTGACTTCCTTTTGTTGTCTGATTGCTGATGCTAGAACTTCCAACACTATGTTAAACAACAGCGGTAAGAGTGGACATCCCTGTCGTGTTCCTGATCTCAGGGGGAAAGCTCTCAGTTTTTCCCCATTGAGGATGATATTAGCTGTGGGCTTTTCATAAATGGCTTTTATGATGTTTAAGCATGTTCCTTCTATCCTGACTCTCTCAAGGGTTTTTCTTAAGAAAGGATGCTGAATTTTGTCAAATGCTTTTTCTGCATTGATTGACAGGATCATATGGTTCTTATCTTTTCTTTTATTAATGTGATGTATCACATTGATCAATTTGTGAATATTGAACCAACCCTACAACCCAGGAATGAATCCCACTTGATCATGGTGAATAATTCTTTTTATATGCTGTTGAATTCGATTTGCTAGTATCTTATTGAGAATTTTTGCATCCATATTCATCAGGGATATTGGCCCATAGTTCTCTTTTTTTGCTGGGTCTCTGTCTGGTTTGGGAATCAAAGTAATGCTGGCTTCATAGAATGAGTCTGGAAGTTTTCCTTCCCTTTCTATTTTTTGGAACAGCTTGAAAAGGATAGGTATTAACTCTGCTTTAAATGTCTGGTTGAATTCCTCAGGGAAGCCATCTGGTCCTGAACTCTTATCTGTTGGGAGATTTTTGATAACTGATTCAATTTCTTTGCTGGGTATGGGTCTGTTCAAGTTTTCTGTTTCTTCCTGTTTGAGTTTTGGAAGTGGGTGGGTGCTTAGGAATTTGTCCATTTCTTCCAGGTTGTCCAGTTTGTTGGCATATAATGTTTCATAGTATTCCCTGATAACTGCTTGTATTTCGGAGGGATTGGTTGTAATCATTCCATTTTCATTCATGATTTTATCTATTTGGGTCATCTCCCTTTTCTTTTTGAGAAGCCTGGCTAGAGGTTTATCAATTTTATTTTTTCAAAAAACCAACTCTTGGTTTCATTGATCTGCTCTATAGTTTTTTTAGATTCTATATTGTTTATTTCTGCTCCAATCTTTATTATTTCTCTTCTTCTGCTGGGTTTGGGGTGTCTTTGCTGCTCTGCTTGTATTTCCTTTAGGTGTGCTGTTAGACTTTGTATTTGGGATTTTTCTTGTTTCTTGAGATAGGCCTGGATTGCAATGTATTTTCCCTCCCAGGACTGCCTTTGCTGCATCCCAAAGTGTTTGGATGGTTGTATTTTCATCTTCATTTGTTTCCATATATTTTTAAATTTCTTCTCTAATTGCCTGGTTGACCCATTTACTCTTTAGTAGGGCGTTCTTTAACCTCCATGCTTTTGGAGGTTTTCCAGACTTTTTCCTGTGGTTGATTTCAAGTTTCAGATTTCTGAAAGTAGGCATGGTATGATCGCAATTCTTTCATACTTATGAAGAGCTGTTTTGTGACCCAGTATATGATCTATCTTGGAGAATGTTCCGTGTGCACTCGAGAAGAAAGTATATTCTGTGGCTTTGGGATGCAGAGTTCTAAATATATCTGTCAAGTCCATCTGACCCAATGTATCATTCAGGGCCCTTGTTTCTTTATTGATCCTGTGTCCAGATGATCTATCCATTGTTGTGAGTGGGGTATTAAAGTCCCCTGAAATTACCACATTCTTATCCATAAGGTTGCTTATGTTTGTGAGTAATTGTTTTATATATTTGGGGGCTCCCATATTCGGTGCATAGACATTTATAATTGTTAGCTCTTCCTGATGGATAGACCCTGTAATTACTATATAATGCCCTTCTTCATCTCTTGTTACAGCCTTTAATTTAAAGTCTAGTTTGTCTGATGTAAGTATGGCTACTCCAGCTTTCTTTTGACTTCCAGTGGCATGATAGATAGTTCTCTATCCCCTCACTTTCAATCTGAAGGTGTCCTCAGGTCTAAAACGAGTCTCTTGTGGACAGCAAATAGATGGGTCTTGTTTTTTTTTTTTATCCATTCTGATACCCTATGTCTTTTGGTTGGAGCATTTAGTCTGTTTACATTCAGTGTTATTATTGAAAGATATGGGTTTAGAGTCATTGTGATGTCTGTAGGTTTCATGCTTGTAGTGATGTCTCTGGTACTTTGTGGTCCTTGCAACACTTCAGTCATGGAGTCCCCCTTAGGATCTCTTGTAGGGCTGGTTTAGTGGTGATGAATTCCTTCAGTTTTTGTTTGGGAAAACCTTTATCTCTCCTATTCTGAATGACAGACTTGCTGGATAAAGGATTCTCGGCTGCATATTTTTCCTGTTCATCACACTGAAGATTACATATTCATTTTTATTATGCTCAATGATAGCATACATTCTAACTTTCCCCAGCATTCATTCATTCAATACAAATTGAGTTGTGGGTCCGGCATGTGGACGAATGTGGCTCCTGCCCGCATGTTGGCTGTCAGAGCAGAGGAGATTCAGAAAGGAAACGGGGTGCAATGCAGTCTGTGCAAGTGAGGAGAGGCGGAAACAGTCAGGTTTCTTCCAGGAAACAGAAGCAGTAGAAAGCGAACACGTGTATACGTGTGTGTACATCAATACGTATGTATTCATACAAACGCATATATGTATATCTGTCCCTACACGTACACACAGAGATACACACACACAGATTTCAAGAAACTGCCTGACACAGTTATGCGGGCTGGAAAGTTCAAAATCCACAGCGCAGGCCTGCAGGGCAGAAACTCGGAGGCAGGAGTCTGTGTTGTAGCCTTGGGGCAGAATGTCTTCTCCCTCAGGGAACCCTCAGCTTTGCTCCTATGGCCACTGAAATGATTCAATGAGGCCCATCCAGATTAGAGGGGATAACCTCCTTTACTTAAAGTCAACGGATTACAGATGTCAACCGCGTCTACACCATACCTCCAGAGCAACACCTCGAGTGGTGTTTGACGGAGTAACCGGGTGCTACGGCCTAGCCACGCGGACACACAAAACTATTACAGAAAGGAAGTCTAGGGAGCTATGGGAAGATGGGGGCAACCTCTCACACTTGGGCTAGTGTTGGGGGGAGGTATAAAAATCAAGTAAGGCTTCCCTGTAGGAAGAGCTATCGAAGACTGAAAGGCTGGAAAGCAAGTGTGGGGAAAGCCCACAACTGCTGAAGTCGCGGGCAGGAAGCAAGTGGGCACATGAATGGGATCCCAGGGGCCCAGAACCAGCACCGAAGACAGGAGCTAAGATGCTAACACTGAGCATCAGAGCATCGAACACTGATTGAAAACTACATGCCAGGCACTGCTCAATGTGCTTTACACACATTATCTCTTTGACTCCTCATAATGTAGGACGTGGGTACACTACTCACCACCTTCTGCTGGCAAGAAGCTGCTGTACAGAGAGGCCGACTGACTTGCCAAGGTCACACCGCATCTAAGCAGGATCCTAAACCAGGCTTTCTAACTCAAGAAAGGGTCTGTGGGTTGCAGAAGGAGCTAGAGTCAAGGGCACAGGTGGAAAAAGTACTTTAGCTTTGGACAGAAACAGGAAAGGAAGAGCTAACGATGAGTGCAGACAGAGGGGTGGAAAGCAGCTCAAGAGAAATTCCAGACAGCGGTGGAGGTTTGGAGTAGCCACTGTGGGAAAGGGAGTGCAAGAGGCAAGGAGGGGAAGGACAGCCACAGATCAGAATAGGGAGCAGAGAATTCAGTGGCCCACCCCCTTCTTGGCACGCCCACAGGTGGGAGCCGTTAGTGTGGAACTGAAGTTGAGTTCAATTCACAGAGGCAAGGAACCCAGAAGGCGGGGTGCCAGATGGGTCAACCACATGGGCTCCCGGGAAAGGGCAGAATTAAGGTTGAAGAAGAAGTCCCAGTGCTAGGAGTTCCCACCAACCCAATTTTTGGCATTAAGAGAAAACAGGTGAGGGTCAAAATTATTCATGTGCTTAACGATACCCCTCACCGCTCTGCTCTATATAGTCGGTTAAATAAAGACTATAGTCAGAGCAAAACACACACGTCTTACTGTATAAGGAAAAAGAATCTCCCTTCTTCTTTAGGTATCCCTTGGCCAATCCAGTTGAGTAACGTCAACTTTGTACATTTCTCACTGGCTCTACTTGTGTGGATCACAGGCATTAGTTCTCTCATTTATTCTGGTGCTCTGCACAAAAGTACAATGAGTAATCTAACCATTGTCCTTTTTTTCCCCCCTAAGCTTACCCAAAAAGAAGTCTTCTGGATTTAAAAAATCCATTCTTAAAGAAAACGTTTGCCATTTAGTGGCTTTATTTTGCTGGGTGACGTAAGAGCTTCTCCTATAATGATATTAGTCCTCACAGCGTCGAGTCCACATGTTGCCCCCGGTCTCCTGAAAGACTGAGTGTGCTTTGGCAAAGAAAACAAAACACGGGAGCAGCTGCACGAAACACTCTCGTCTTGTAGCAACAGCACGGCACTGCTCTGGACAATCCACGTGTTTGTATTTTTAAAGAGAGTAGGTAGGAATGAAAACATTTAGATTCAACATTTCTTCTAGCATTTTAAGAGATATAAAATTAATGTCAGATTTGCCCCTCTTGACAGCAGTGATCTGTTGCCTGGCAACCCCAAGTGCTTCTTGGGTTGAAACGCCAACTAATGGAGCAGCTACTCATTTTTAAACCAATGAAGCTGCTTAAGAAGCTGAGTGTGATGCCTGTCACATACCCAGATCTCACATTAAATAGCATATTTATATGTTAAGATACTCCCAGTATTAGATGTAACAATGATGCCCCACTGGCCCTACAAGCTGTCTCAAAGTTATTGAAATGACGTACTGGTCCAGTTGGTCTAGTTTTCTATTTCCTTAGTAGCTGCTACAGCATTGGCTTTCACCAGATCCCCCCCACCTTTTCTTTTGTAATTGCAGTAAAATACACATAACATTTACCATCTTAACCCTTTTTAAGTGTAGTGAGTGATATTCAATACGTTCACACTGTCCTGCAACCATCACCATTATCCATCCACAGAACCCTTCTCCTGTTGCAAAACTGAAACTTTGTATCCATTCAATAAGGACTCCCCTTTCCCCCTCTTCTCAATTCCTGGCAGTCACCATTCTAATTTCTAGAAGTTTGACAACTCTAGGTGAATCACATGGTATGTGATTTTGTCTGGCTTATTTCATTTGGTATAACGTCCTCAAGACTGACCCATGTTGTAGCATATTGCAGAATTTCTTCTCTTTTTAAGGCTGAAAAATATTTCCGTGTATGTATGTGCAACATTTTGCTTCTCCATTCCATCATCAGTGGACATTTGGGTTGCTTCCACTTTTTGGCTACTGTGAATAATGGTCTATGAACAAGAAACACCCAAATCTCTCTTCAAAACCATGCTTTCAATTCTTTGGGATATATGCCCAGAACTGGAATTAATGAATCACAGGGTAATTCTATTATTAATTTTGAGGGGAACAGCCATATTGTTTTCCACAATGGCTGCACCATTTTACATTCCCACTAGCAGTGCGTGAGGGTTCCAATTTTTCTACGTCCTCACCAATGCTTACTTTCTGTTTTTTTTTTTTTTTTTTTTTTTGGGGGGGGGGTTGTTTGTTTTGTTTTGTTTTTAAAGAGTTTTCTTTTTTATTATTATTTTTTAAACGTTTTTGTTTCTTTTTATTTTTTTGAGAGACAGAGACAGAGCGCTAGTTGGGGAGGGGCAGAGAGAGAGGGAGACACAGAATCTGAAGCCAGCTCCAGGCTCTGAGCTGTCAGCACAGAGCCCGACGTGGGGCTCGAACCCTCGAACTGTGAGATCATGACCTGAGCTGAAGTCGGACGCTTCACTGACTGAGCCACCCAGGCGGCCCATGTTTTGTTTTGTTAAGTAGTCATCCTACTGGGTGGAAGTTGGCTACTGCATTTTCTATATGCTTTATCTTTCATAACTCTACCTCTGCAGGCATTGTACTCTATTGCAAGAATTTACATTAAATGGAGTATCTGTCTCCTCTTCCACTAATCTATGACCTCTTCAATTACAGGAACCAAATCTTTTTTATCCTAAATATGCCTCATTCAACACAGAAAGCCAACCACAAGACTGGCTCTGAATTAGAAATTTCCTGAACATCTTCCCCACTCCTCATTACCAATAGAACATAGTTTTGAGTAATAAATTCACAGGAGATTGAGGAAGATCTTGAATTCCAGGCTAAGATGTTTACTCTATTAATAAGCACAAGCAACTAGCTGTTATTTCCGTAAGAGGTTGTTATAATCAACTGTTTGGAGAAGGTGTGGTGACCAGAGCACCTGGAGTCAAGAAGCCTAATCACCTGTCTTTGCAGTCACATCTAGGGTGGGGGCAATGCGTGTCTTCATGCGGATGGCAGCTTAGGGAATGGAGCAGAAGGGTCCATATGGGGGAGGATTGAGGCTGTGTTCTGAGAAATGATGGTTTTATTCTCTAGGGAAACTCCCAGTTTAAGACAGAGGGTCTCAGTTCATGATTCAAAACAAGTCTTTCCTTCCCATTTTTAGTTTTTGAATATTTAAAGTAGGAATAACAATGTGGTAAGTTAATAAATGATGATAAAACCTCAAAGTGAGAAGAAAAAATGGAAATTCAAATTAAGAACATGATGCATCACAGAGTAATTAAACTATCCATGAAAAATAACACCACGAAATCAGTAAATGATATAAACAAGAAATGATCATTAAATATTAAGTACAGCAAAAGGAAACTAAAGAGATACTTAGTAGAGAAACAAAATCAATGAATGCTTATTGGAAACTTGAATATTTCAGGTATGGATAGAATATTAACATAAAACAGGAGGCTTTAAAAACTGAGCCATATTAAGGATCAAAGATCAAGAAAACAGACATGGAACGAGGCACTGGGGACACTGCTGACCAGTGACAGAGAAACTGACAGTCTAGCCAGAGGACAAGTATCCGCCACAAAAGCCACATATGACCAATCCCTCCAACAGAGTTTAAAGGGATTCAAGGAAAGGGACAGAGATATGGGGCGGGGCGGGGGGGGAGTGTGGATTTGTTTAGATGAAGTCTCATCATGTAGTTTCTTGTCTCTGTTTCTCATGGTTAGTTAGGCAGGTAGATGTTTCAACTGCTATAAACACCTCTAAGAGGTAATTCAGCAGCTGTGTTCTGGGCCTGATTCTTTACCTAACTATCCATCTCCCTTCTTCAGCCAGCCAGAGATTAACACAAGTGGAGATACATGAAGTCTATTCCGGACATAATAAAAACATGACTTCTAGTTTCAAGTAACAGATGCCACTGAGGAGGGATTTAAAAGCAACCTAGATCTTTCTTTTTTTTCTTTTTTTTTTTTAATTTATTTTTGGGACAGAGAGAGACAGAGCATGAACGGGGGAGGGGCAGAGAGAGAGGGAGACACAGAATTGGAAACAGGCTCCAGGCTCCGAGCCATCAGCCCAGTGCCTGACGCGGGGCTCGAACTCACGGACCGCGAGATCGTGACCTGGCTGAAGTCGGACGCTTAACCGACTGCGCCACCCAGGCGCCCCGCAACCTAGATCTTTCCAAAGGAGCTGCAAATTGGGGTGGGCCATCGACTCAGAGCCCATTGTCCTCTAAGACCCTGGGTGGGTCAGCACCCTCTAACTCCAAGAAGCTTCAACTACTTACCTGGGATAGGTGCCCCACACTCAGAGGCAGGGACTCAATCCAGGGGCAGGTTTTGCATCAATTGAGTGAAAATTTCTGCCCAGAACGTAGTTGTATAATTTAGTTGTATTTGTACTACATTTTATTTTTATTTTTTATATTAAATATAATTTATTGTCAAATTGGTTTCCATACAACACCCAGTGTTCATCCCAACAGGTGCCCTCCTCCATGCCCATCACCCACTTTCCCCTCTCCCCACCCCCATCAACCCTCAGTTTGTTTTCAGTATTTAAGAGTCTCTTATGGTTTGCCTCCTTCCCTCTCTATAACTTTTTTTTCCCCCTTCCCTTCCCCCCTGGTCTTCTGTTAAGTTTCTCAGGATTCACATATGAGTGAAAACATACGGTATCTGTCTTTCTCTGCCTGACTTGTTTCATTTAGCATAATACCCTCCAGTTCCATCCACATTGCTACAAGTGGCTACATTTTATATTGTTTAGCCCTCAAAGAGCCCCCAATTCATGCTCTCGTTCCCACAATGCAGTGGAGCAGGTTTCTGAGTAGGATCTTCTCAATGGAAGTTTCGTGTTCTCTCCACACTGCTACATTAGCATGAACTACACCTTGTACGGAATTTAAGATTATTACTGCAGTTCTTTATAAGCTTTCCCATATTTATCTAAATGATGCACCTGTACAAAGTCAATACATATACTTCCTTACATAAAATTAATGCTATAGAGAGAAATCTTTTTTTTTAAAGAAATGCAACAGAAACATAAACTCTTTAATACCCAGATGGTCAACTTCTACATATATTTCTGCCTCGTTGCTCAAACACCCAGCACAGAATAAACGCACTGGACTCTTAACATTTCCAGAGTTGTTTTTTTCTTCTTAAAATTTTTAAAAACTCTTTGTTTATTTTTGAGAGAGAGACAGAGCGTGAGCAGGGGAGGAGCAGAGAGAGAGGGAGACACAGAATGCAAAACGGGCTCCAGGCTCTGAGCTGTCAGCACAGAGCCCGACGCGGGGCTCAAACTCACCAACCGTGAGATCATGGCTCGAGCCGAAGTCAGATGCTTAACCAAGTGAGCGACCCAGGCGCCCCTGTTGTTTCTTTTTTTTTAATATGAGGGTGATCAAAGACATTTTCAGGGATCCATGCCTGACGATATCTGTCAAACCTGTACTGAGGTAGCTTTCTCAGGGATAAGTGAGAGTTATTTCTTATAGGTGTCTCATAAAACACCTACAGCGTCACCTCTTCAGAAGTACTAAGGAATCATGGGGAATTTTATCATCACTGAAATAACGTTCTCTCGAGAAACAGAGAAAGATGCGAAAATTTCAGATACGCTTACATTTTGTTAGGGAAGTAATGCAGCATTTTGTTCCATAGAAGATGGCATAACCTATACAAGAAGCTTTTTATCAAAGTCTTTTCTCGACACAAGCAGGTTCTGCTTTTTTCTTGCTGTATTAATTATTTTATACAGGTTTCTTTCATCTTTTAATTTTTGTCAGAATGTCGTACAGAATATTTCTGCCCTACTTTGATCTCTACCGCCAGAAGTAAGTGAATTCAATCCGAGAGGGAATCCTAATGCACACCAGACTCAGGGGTATCAGGCCATCCTTACGTGGTAAAGACCCCCTCACTGCACACTAAAATATAACTCCTTCTCAGATCACTGCGAATGAGGGGTCAATTTGCCATTTTTTTTTTGGTAGGGGGATTTCTTTTTCTACCTTCTTTTAAACAGGCGGTATATTTCTCTCTTTTATCGTTGTTCTTTGCTTCTCCTCACTTCACTCCCCCATGTTTAGAAAATAGAAGGGAACAAATATTTTTAAACGTTTCCAATAATCCTAACTATTAACAGTAAAGTAGAAGTGAATCCAGGCATTTAATTTTCTTATTGCCATATAATGGACATATAACATTGTATTCGTTTTTGGTGTACAACGTAATGATTTCACAAACGTATATATCATGAAATAACCACCACAACAAGCCGAGGTCACATCCATCACCCCATATAATTACAGCTTTTTTCCTTGTGATGAGAACTTTTAAGAATTACTCTTCTAGAGACTTACAAAACAAACAACCCCAGGTTCATTCCTACATACTGATTTGATTTTTTCCATTGAAATAATCTTGGACATTTATGAATAAATATGCATCTACAATACCATTTTTAAAGTTTTCATGGTATTCAACCATATGATGTGGATGCTTTGTACAACCAAATACTCTCCTAGTTGTTATAATATTTTGCTGTTATAACAAGAATGAATGGGTATTGCTTTGGATACATCTGTTGGTTTACCTCCTTAAAATAATGCCTTAAGTGGAATTGCTTGCAAAAAGGTATTCATGATATTAAATATTTTAAATTTTATGAAAAGTACCCTCCTTATATATTACACCAACTTGTGAATTCAACATCAGCGTATATGACACAGTTTCCCATGTACTTATCATCACTCTATATATCATCATTCTTTTCAATCGACATCAGCCTAACAATTGGGGAAAATGATATTGTGTTTAACTTGTTTTATTATATATCAATAGTAGGGTTCAAAAAACACTGTAGGTTTGTTGGCTACTGGCTTCACTTTTTGATAAATGTCCTCTGCTCATTTTGCTATTGAGCATGGTTTATGTATTTATTTATTTTTACTAATTTACAAGAGTTCTTTAAATATTAGGGATAATAATTATTGTTCACAGTGGTTAAGTGTTTCCCACTTTATTGCTTGCCTTATAATTTTTTTTTTATCATCTATAGAGGTTCTTAATTTTATCTGCACTAAAAAAATTGAAAAGAACTCTCTTTTTATATAGGTCAAGGTGACTGAAATGCTCTTTCAATCTTTTCTTTTATGGCTCCTGCTTTTGCTGTCACGATTAGAAAGAACTTTGTCCACCTTAGAATTACACAAGGGGCACCTGGGTGGCTCAGTCGGTTAAGCGTCAGACTCTTGGTTTTGGCTCAGGTCATGATCTCACAGTTCGTGAGTTCAAGCCCCTCATCGGGCTTCTCGCTGACAGTGCAGAGCCTGCTTAAGTTTACTTTTCTCTCTCTCTCTCTCTGGCCCTCCCCCACTTGCTCTCTATCAAAATAAATAAACTTAAAAAAATTTAGAATTACACAAACATCCACCTATATTCTCTTCCAATGTTTTATTTTTGTTTTTATTTTTATACTTGTGATTCATCTTGAAGTTATTTCTTTTCCCAATTCTATTTCTTTAAAATCCTGCTTTTTCTATACCAAATACATAACATATAAAATGTGTATAGATACAACATATCTATTACATGTAATTGAAGGGATTGACTGATTAACTGAATGAGTGGCCTCGGCTCATTTATGGATCTGCTATTTCATTCCACTGAGATGACTGTTTATATTTTAATAATTTCACATCTTTCAAAACATTTTAAGCTGGAAGGGCAAGTGCCTTTTCATTACTTTTTATTTTTAAATATTTTCTGGTGATTCTGGTACACTTTTTCTTAGAGATGAATATTAGAACGTTTTTGTTAAGAAGCTTTTGTTGAGCCTGGGTGGCTCAGTCGGTTAAACATCCAACTTTGGCTCAGGTCATGATCTCATGGCTCATGAGTTCGAGCCCCACGTCGGGCTCTGTGCCGACAGCTCAGAACCTGGAGCCTGCGTCCGATTCTGTGTCTGCCTCTCTCTCTGCCCCTCTCCCGCTAACACTCTGTCTCTCTCAAAAATAAACATTAAAAAATGTTTGTTTATTTATTTTATTTTATTTTATTTTATTTTATTTTATTTTATTTTTGAGAGACAGAGAGAGACAGCATGAGTGGGGGAGGGGCAGAGAGAGAGAGGGAGACACAGAATCCGAAGCAGGCTCCAGGCTCCGAGCTGTCGGCACAGAGCCCGACGCGGGGCTCGAACTCACAAGCTGTGAGATCATGACCTGAGCTGAAGTCGGACGCCTAACTGACTGAGCCACCCAGGCGCCCCCCAAAAATTTTTTTAAAAGATGGTTTTGTGAAGTCCTACTGGGAATTGTGGTTGCTACTGTAGTCAACACATCCTTCAGTTTAATGGAGGGGGAGCTTTGTACAGTATCTTTCCAGTATTAAGTGTTCCCGTCCAGGAACAAGATATGTGCCTGCATTTATTCAAATCTTCTTCTCCATCCCTCAGCGCAGTTGTGCATTTTCCTTCACATATCCTACTGTCGTGCTCTTTGGAGTTTTTCCTCCTTTGGTGCTGAACTCCATGGCTCTTTTTTCCACCTTACGTTTTTGGCACTGACAGAGGAACACTGTTACTTTTTTCACCCTGAACGTTGTAACTGGCCCCTTTGCTAATTGGTTCTGAAAATTTTTCAGTTCTTTGCTTTTCCATGAACAGGACTTTTGTTATCATCAAAATGATTATTTGTCTCCTCCTTTGCAGTATTTCCAGTATGTGCCTCTTCCTTGACTAATTGGCGATGGCCCACATTGTAAAAACAAAAGAAACCAACATCAGTAAGAGATTTCCTTGCCTCAGTTTAACCTTCATAGGAAGGATCTGGCCCTCTTCTGACATTTGCTAATTGCATATTTTCATGAACGTGTTTCATCTCCTGGGGCTATAACCATAGACAGATTTTTTGGATAAAATTTTACACAACCATATGCTTAACAACTAGACAAGACACAACAGTGGCAAGCCTGAGGGTACTTTATGGTATCAGACACTGATCTATCACCAGTCACAGAGGCAAGTGAGGGCTCTAGGGGAGACAACACTGAATTGGAAATAAGGAAATTTCTTGCTGTTTCTGATTTTCCTACAGATTTCACTTAAGTTTTTACCTTAATAAGAGCATAATTTCTATGTGTCAAACATGTAAATTTATAAAACTTAATGAAACAAAGTGTTAAAGCTACTAAATATCACAAAATAGGTATTTTTCAAAATGCCAATAAAAGAATATATGAAAACTTTTTGTCACGTGTGTTTCTGGAATTCAAACTTGTAACATTAGATCTTTAAGTACTTTCAGTATGTATGAGATGATCCCCACACCTTTTTTTATGAAATACATACAAATTATAGCAAGAAAGAAAGCTATCAACATAACCCTGCCAATATTTATTTTTAAGTTGTTTTTTTTTTAATTTTATTTATTTATTTTGAGAGAGAGAGAGACCGAGCGTGAGCATGCATGCACGGGGGATGGGCAGAGGGAGAGAGAATCCCAAGCAGGCTCCACATTGTCAGCACAGAGCCCAACGTGGGACTCGATCTCACGAACATTGAGATCATGACCTGAGCCGAAACCAAGAGTCCAACGCTTAACCGACTAAGCCACCGAGGCGTCCCGAAAGTTAGTTTTTGAGCAATTTTTCTCTCAGTTAAACTGGCCTGTTGTATACTCATTTACTGAGACTCGGGACTTTATCCTCTTAGCAATATTACCAAAAGAACTTGGATTTTCTTACGTAGGAAAATGCAACATTAGTGCTTTAAGTGTATAGTTCTGTAATTATTTTTACTGACAGTTTTTATATAGAGACAACACAAGTTGCATGGCCTCCTAGTGGGATAAAGGAACATGTATTACGGTTTCTGAACAAAAATGTGAAAAGGAGCAAACCCGTTCTAGAGGCACGGGAACCCTGAGAACTGTCTCTGGGTCTTGGGACCAGAGACACAGAACCCAGAAGGGATTTCAGAAGCCACAGTCCTACTTCTCACTTTATAGGCAGGACACGGGGCACCCACAGGGATCCTGTGGTTTGTCCGAGGGGAATAGCCCAGGTCCATACCTAGATCTGCGTTCTCCTAAACCCGTTACCTTTCATTCCACCTCACTGCCTCCCCAGACGTCTTTGAGGAGCACAGAGTCCCCGCAATTTCTGTGCTCGGCACACAACGCTCACCCCCCCCCCCCACTGGCCTCTGAGAGTTGCTCACAGGGAACCTCAACCAGTAGGTACACAGTGCCGGTGGGGTCCCATGCATTGAGGACAGCTGCACTCAGCTAGCTTCCTGCTGATACCTGGCAAAGGGACCATCACAGGCAATGGGAGATTCTAGTCGCTGCCAATTCCTGTGGTAGGACCTCAATGCTGGAATCTCCTGATCCTTGGGCTCAAGCTCTTCCTGGAACAAGTACACTTTTCTCCAGAAGGTCCCGGGGCAGCATTCAGTGCCTTTTGCCCTGGTGTGCATCACGGGATGAGGACATCAAAGCTAAGCTCCAGCCCTCGGCCCATGACTAACTCACGCTGGGATGGTGATAAAAGTCATCTCTCCTGTCCCGACATCCATATCCTCCTCTGAGGAGTGATCATGACCGCATGAATGATACCTAAGGGGCCAGTGTGGACGTTCTAGGCTTCTGTGATGGTAAACAAGGAACAGACAACTAAAGACACGTGGAGAAGGAAGACAGTGCCAGGTACAAAGGTACACAAGGCATATGCCAAGGACTAACCAAAGGGAACCCGCACTTCCTGTACAAGTAACCAGCCTCTAGGCAGTGAGCACATCCTTCCTCAACTGTAATAAAAACCCGAAAAACATGGCACATTTCTCATGCACTTCCAGAGCCACTGTTAGACCCAACGCAGCAGCAACTGCTTGAAACACCGCTCCTTGACCTCTGGCTGAATTAGCCTATCTGTTCAGTGAAGCCGTTTCGACAGGACCCATCCAGGCTCGTTTGCCTTTAAGAACATACCTTCCCGGTGGCAAAGGAAGTCTCCTGCGTCAGCGCCAACGTTCGAGTCCCACCTTGGGGCTGCCAGGGCCCGAGATGCGCTGGCATTTTCTGTTTTCTAATCAAAGGGGCCAAGGGAAACAGGTGCTGGCAGATGACAGCTGAGGCTGTCTGTGCTGTGAACTCCCTGCCACACACAGTTTCTAATGAAGAGGGCTAGGAAAAAGATGGGAGCCTCAGATTTCTGTCACAGTGGCTGTGGTAGGAGATGCTGGGGTGGCTGCTTTCCTGTCACTCTTACATGTGGCAAGGGCAGGAGGTGGGGGTGGGGGGAGACTTCACTAGGGCTTTTGGCAAACCTGTAGTGAGGTATCTGTGTATACTCGTATGTCCATCTATGCACACACGCGCGCACACACACACACACACACACACACACACACATTCAAGAAAACAAGTGAGGATCTCTGCGTTAGTGCGGTCACGTTTTGGAACCAACCCTAAAAACCCAGCGCGGGGAAGGAGAAACACCAGTATCTGCCAATACTTACCTTCCCCGCCCCCCCCCCCACCACCCCCAGCCCCATCTCCCCACCATACCACCGGGGCAGTTATGCACAGATGTGGAGGAGAGCAGGGCAACCCTCCCCTCTGCTCTTGGAGCTGCTGGTGGCCCTCTATTGCCACACACGGGGGGGTAAGAGTGACGAGGCCCTGTACCTGCTCAGGCCGGGCAGGGCGTGCTTAACCAGAAGGCCCCCCGAGTGGCAGCAGGGAGATGCGACATGCAGCAGCCGCATCATCCATGTTTCTGTCAGAGGAATCCATCCATCCTTACCGCAGACCCATATTAAAAAGCTCCATGAGAAAAAGATTAGAAAATGTTCCATTCTTCGCCCACAGGAAGCGCAATACACAGAAAGGGAAAAAGCACTCAAATTAGAGAAAATGTCATGGACACAGTCAAGAAATGCTGCCATGTGGAAGAGAACAGGAAGAGTTCTGGAGTTTTCCAGAACTTACTGGGGAAGTAACCCTCCTTAGCAATACTGCAACAGAGCACTTTGCTTTGAGTCAACTTCGAATAGGTACCTAAATAAACCACAGACTACGGGCCTTGACGTAAGAAACCAAAATTGCAATGCCTTCGCTCTACTGGGAGTGGGTTCTCACCAGCTCCTTAGGGAGGAAGAGCTAGACATTTATATCAAAACCTTCTCCATCTCATCTAAATGTATTATGTGTATTTGGGGTAAAAAGAATACAAAGGGAACGCATCTAATACTATCTTGTGTGTTTAATTATTCTCAATGTATCTCTGTTGTCGTCACAAAGTTCTGAGTTGCTTGAAAAGCTGGTATCTGAACTGAACCCCCCGCAGCCCTCATGCAGCAGAGAGATGCTGGGGTCAGCCAGCCACGTGTGGAAGCAGACTTATGGGAGGCTGGCTCACCTCTGATCTATGCCTCGGTGTGCTCCAAGTTCAAGAGAGCACATCATGCATAGGCACCTGCACGTTAAAACAGTAATGACTCCGTAGCAACTGCGGATCCGGTGGAGATCACATTCTGTTATGGCCCTACAACCACCGAGTAGAAAAAACACACACATCCCATTGTTCCACTCAACATGATGAGACTTTTTTTAGAATCTGTATATCCCTGGCTACCAGTTCAGGCCTCTTTACACGTCACTGCTTTGCTAATTACAGGGGACGAGAAAACCACAATGAACTACATTTGCCTATCTAGTTACGAAAGACAGATTAGATAAACAAGATGCAAAAGATCCATTATCTTCAGGGTATACAAACAATCTTTCCAAGGTTTCCATCAGTTCTCCTTTTGTGAGTGTGATTTTTGACAAGACCAACTAAATTTAAAGGAGAACAAAGAACAATACTTAGTCTTATGACTCCGGTGATTGGTTACCCTGAAGCGTGTGCCTGGTAGGCTCGCAGCCTGGTCAAAATCATCCTTACATAACACGGTCAGAAAAGAACTTTCAATGCCAATGTCAAATTCACAAGCGCATACACTGCACAATGATATTCAAACCCCAGCTAGTGAACCTATTTTACTGAAACCACCAAAGGAAGCAAAACTGTCTCCTATAAAACCCGCATACATTCAACTGTGTAAAGAACATTCAACAGAATATGTCAGGTTAGCACCCAAAAGTTCTCACATGCACCAGATAGAAATTTTGATGTCTGCTGGCTGAATAGACACATAATAACAGCGGTAATAGCATTAATGGGATCTAGACATTCTTAATAATGTCTACAATATTCCATTTCAGTTCGTGACTTGCTAGCAGATAAAACTCTATATTTCAATTCATTTATACTGTATGTTTCTCTCACATTTTGTCTTTTTCTTTTTTTTTTTTTTTTTTCAATTCAGGCTGCTCTTGTCCAAGAATGTACATCGTAAGGTACCTAACGTGATTTTTTTAAAAAATTTTTTTTTTAACGTTTATTTATTTTTGAGACAGAGAGAGACAGAGCATGAATGGGGGAGGGTCAGAGAGAGGGAGACACAGAATCCGAAACAGGCCCCGGGCTCTGAGCTGTCAGCACAGGGGCCCGATGCGGGGCTCGAACTCACGGACCGCGAGATCGTGATCCGAGCCGAAGTCGGCGCTCAACCGACTGAGCCACCCAGGCGCCCCAGTACCTAACGTGATTTAACAGTCCTATCATCTGCACAGAAAATTCCACAGGGTGAGATCTGCATTTCACAAAAATGAAGTTTTCTTTTTATCTCATAAGCACCCACTTAAGAATGTCTTCTGATCAACTGAACAGAATTTCACTAGTCCAGCATCTCCCCGGCTTGAAAATACACATTTCTGCATCTCGAGACCTCCAAAACACTGTCTGGACCTTGGCCTTTTGGGTTAGCTCTCTCCTGGGTCTCCACCTCACGGGGAGGCAGGACAGGAGAGCGGCGGAACAGGAAGCCTTCAAGGAAACCAGAAAGAGGCTGATGGAGTACTGACAGCTCTGGAACCCAATAACCAAGGTTATTTCCCACCACAGATATATTACCATCCGTACTCCACTCCCCTCACCTTCCTTCCTTACCCTCCCCCTCCAGCTTTCCTTTGACTTAATATATTTCTCTCCCATTTTTTTCCCTTCTAGTTTGGATACCATCCAACTCTGTCTGGATATAGTGGGATTAAGTTAATATGTCTACATTCTGAGAAAGTATCTTAAGCAAAATGTTAAATTATGCGTACTCTTATATTTGTACATTAATATAATGACTCTGATCCCCATCACTATGGGTGATTTATTCCACTTTCTATGACCTAGTCTTATGGTCAGTTGTACGAACTTATGAAACAACTATTCAGAGGTAGAGGCAGCATCTATGGTTTGAGAAAAGTCTCCTCAGCCCTCACTTCTTTTTAACTTCTTATAACTTCTATACAAGACTAAAGGGATCAAGTAGGAGATCTTCATTAGTCATTATGAATCTGAAGGATGCTATGATCAGAAATATTATTATATTGGGGCACTGGGGTAGCTCAGTCGGTTAAGCATCTGACTCTTGATTTTAGCTTAGGTCGTGATCTCATAGTTCATGAGTTCGAGTCCCACATGGGGCTCCCTGCTGACGGTGCGAAGCCTGCTTGAGAGTCTTTCTCTCTCTCTCTCTCTCTCAAAATAAATAAGTAAACTTAAAAAATAATTGTTATATCTTTTAGAAAATCCAAACTGATAATATAATCTAGAATTTCACTAACAGGAGAGCCACTAGCTACAAGTGGCTATTTAAAGTCATTAAAATTAAATACAATTTAGAAGTCAGCTCTTCAGTTACACTAGCCATATTACAACGGCTCAGGAGCACAGACATTGAACATTCCATCATCACAGGAAGTTCTACTGGACGGCCATGTTCTAGGGACACATGAGGATCCTATTACAAACCTACAAATAAGAAAATGCCTTTCTTGGCAACAATAATTAGGATTTTTAATTTTAGAAAAAAAAATGTTACCCTTTTTCATCACAGTAGTGAATTCTGTCTCCAGTTCCTGAGCCAACTGGACACCTACGCCATAAAACGAGTGATTTCCAACTATCATCCGTGGAATCTCTTAGGGTTGGTACAGCAAGACTGGACAAGGAAGGGGAAAGGCACAGATGGTTTGAGGCTCCCTGCAACCCTTTCCAACCAGCACCTCTGTTTCCAGGGAGTTGTATTTGTTTGTTTGTTTGTTTGTTTGTTTGTTTTTAAATGTTTATTTATTTTCAGAGAGTGAGGACACCTGTGCGCACACGCACACGAGCGGGAGAGGTGCAGGCTCACTTACAGTATAACACGGACGAGGCACTGGAGAGAAGTGTGATCCACCACATCACTGGAGACAGGCCTAACATCTGGTAGATCGTTTCCAGTATAAAGTCATGTTTTCCAGCCTCAAGTTGGCCTTTATGCAGCCCTGCAATTCTCCCTTCACTTCTTACGGACTCATACTGTATTGATCTAGGTAACCATTATATGCCTTTCTGCTTTATGAAACCCAATTCCATCATGTTTAATCTTTGTAAAAACCCTACTTTTTAATGACCTCAGACCCATCAAGCTACCTAATGTGAATTCCCTGGAGTTCTTTCCTCCTGCCCAGTATTTCTCTGTACTCATCCTTTACCCCTTTCTTTCTCTCTTCTCCACTTGTGTTTGACGTCATTCTTTCCCGTTTCTTCCAGGAAGCGCTCCATCTATCACCCCCACTTATTTTTATCTTCAATGGCTTCTTCATCACTGGATCCTCCCTCTTGGATCATAAACATTCTTATCTGTGTTTTTTAAAAAGCAGGGGAGGGGGCGCCTGGGTGGCTCAGTCGGTTGAGCGTCCGACTTTGGCTCAGGTCATGATCTCACAGTCTGTGAGTTCGAGCCCCGCGTCGGGTTCTGTGCTGATGACTCAGAGCCTGGAACCTGCTTCCGATTCTGTGTCTCCCTCTCTCTCTGCCCCTCCCCTGCTCACGCTCTGTCTGTCTCTGTCTCAAAAATAAATTAAAAAAAACATTAAAAAAAGAAAAAGAAAAAAGTGGGGGAGGTATGAAACCAAATACAAAACAACTTTCTCTGTTCCTCTACTGAGTCCTTTCTTTTAAAAAAAAAAAAAAGTGTATGTATTTATTTGGAGAGAGAGAGAGACAATGTGAGTGGGGGAGGGACAGAGAGAGAGGGAGAGACAGAATCCCAAGCAGGCTCCCCACTGTCAGTGCAGAGCCTGAGACACGGGGCTCGAACTCACCAATCGTGAGATCATTACCCGAGCAGAAATTAAGAGTCAGACGCTTAACTGACGGAGCCATCCAGGTACCCCCCGAGTCCCTTCTTTTTCCTCCACTAAGCATCCTAACATTCACCTCTTTCCTCCATTCTCACCTGCCTTACCCCCTGATAACCTGATTCCTGCCTTCATACATCTTGTTCAAACTGACATCGAAGCTCCCGGTGAGCTCCTAATCATTAAGTTTGCATTTCCATTCTTCCTCATGTTGAGATGTCCCCCTCTGCAGCACAGACTGCTTTGACTGACCAGGCGCTTTCGGTGAATTCTGTCCTCTCTGGCCTCTCCTGATGTTCCTCCCTCCTCGCTAACCACGCCTTCTCTGGTTGTGCTCCCTGCTCCTGATCCAGAGACAGGCCCTGCTCATGTCACATCCCTCCTCTCATCTTGTCCTACTTGCACTCACCAGTGAGGTCAGTCAAGGCTCCTCCCCTTAACGTCATAATGTCAGCCCAGTATGTGTATAAATCCACCGGATGAGTTTCTGTGAATGCTTTTCTGGGACTTTGACATGACTCGAGACCCTCAGATTCCGGTCCTGAGCCCACAATTCTGAGAGTGGTACCCTCACCCCCCCCCCCTTCCAGGCACTCCACCCTCGCAGGTGCTCTTGACCTGTCAGCTCTGACTCGTTCAGATTTGGCCCTTTCTTTCCCTCCCTGCTGCTGACCCCTTACTTCAGGCTCCCACTAAGCCTCTCCTCCCAGCTCCTGCCTGTGATGGGAGCCAAAGAACCCATGGACTTCATGAAATGTATTCTTTCTCCCTGAAAGTGGAAGATATTATCAATCTGTGGCCCCTGTCCACTGCCTTAAGGAAGATATTGCAAGGATCTTTATGAACCTTCCCAGCAGACGGCCCCGTGCGTGCTATGGCAACGCAAGAAAGCGTGCACTGTTGGCAAAGTTCCTGTAAGAAGTCAAGATGATTCTAGAAGTTAGGCTCAGTTGCTGTTTACTACTTCTTCTCTGTCATCATCCCCAGTGGTGTTAGTGTCGTGATGGAAGGTCACCCCTGACCTGTCATTTCTGCTACAGCTGAAAGCAATAAAAGGTATGAAAACACCCTCCCCCACACTTCCCATCTCTCATAGCCCAATAATCTGAGATGTGTGGCATCAGGCAGAGCGCAGGGGTGCGAGCGGGACTTCCAAGAACCTCACAGCCCTACATTTTACAGATAAAAAGCAGGCCAGCAAAACCTCCGAGCTGCTGTTTGTTAGTGTTCTGAAATTTCGATCTCCCACGGCAGGGTAAAAATAACAAAAAGTAAGGTCTGGCCAGAAGGAAAGCAACTCTAATTTTGGCAGAGCTGAGGTCGCTCATCCCTGGTCTCCCCTATCCAAATGACTTGGCTCACAAATATCATAGTGATTGTTCTCAAATACAGTTCTTTTTTTTTTTTTTTTTAACGTTTATTTATTTTCTTGAGACAGAGAGAGAGCATGAACGGGGGAGGGTCAGAGAGACAGGGAGACACGGAATCTGAAACAGGCTCCAGGCTCGGAGCTGTCAGCACGGAGCCTGACGCGGGGCTCAAACTCATGGACCGTGAGATCGTCACCTGAGCCGAAGTCGGACGCTTAACCGACTGAGCCACCCAGGTGCCCCCAAATACACTTCTGATTATTCACCACTTCAGAATCATAAATGGCTGCATAATTTTAACAGAAGAAAGCCACAGGATCCTAGCTCCTGAGAGCCAAAAGTGGGCAATTTATTTAATTCGATCTCTTCCAAGTTTATAACAAAAATCGGAGTCCAGTGAGGTTAACTGACCTTCCTCAGAACTGTCCTATTACCGTAAATGCTGATTTTGATGCATATCTTGCACACAAGTATGGCATATTTCTTATCTTGACCCCTTCCCACAGTCCAAGGATCCTTTCTTTATTAAATATCTTGAATAAGCTAGAACACGCTAGACTATGGCACTTAGAAACCTCTTGAGGGACAATATGATTTCCAACAGTTCTGTCCACATAGCTGAGTATAGGTGGATAAATTAGATGTTACTTAAGCAATAAAGAAAATGTTTTCGGGGCGCCTGGGTGGCGCAGTCGGTTAAGCGTCCGACTTCAGCCAGGTCACGATCTCGCGGTCCGTGAGTTCGAGCCCCGCGTCAGGCTCTGGGCTGATGGCTCGGAGCCTGGAGCCTGCTTCCGATTCTGTGTCTCCCTCTCTCTCTGCCCCTCCCCCGTTCATGCTCTGTCTCTCTCTGTCCCAAAAATAAATTAAAAACGTTGAAAAAAAAATTAAAAAAAAAAAATTAAATAAAATAAAATAAAAAAAAAAGAAAATGTTTTCACTTACAGGCAATGCTGCATAGTACTCAGAAGAACCATGTTCTCCTTTGTAAATGAGTGTGAAGGAAGCAAAGAAAGAAGAAAAAAGAACTGAGTGGGAAGAATCTGGAAAATTAACAGCAAGAGTCAGTGAACACGATTCTATTTTTTCCTTATAAAGAATACTTTAAATTACATAATTACAGATTCCAGGGAAATAGGTATTTAAATCCATCAGTGACATGTGTTTGACTTCCTCATTTGCAGAGAAAATCAGAAGCTTATTTTGGTTTTTGTTCTCACTCTTCTCTTTTCCCCGCCCACCTAAATCGGATTGAGATATTTGACAAAGTAAGACCCTAGTACAATGGAAATTAGACTCTAGCGAAAGGAGAGGCTGCGTGAAGCTCTTTACACACTACAAAATCCAATGTTCCCACTTTTTCCTACAGACATTAGAAAGGCACAGAAATATAATCAGATCCAACTCCCAGTTTCTATTTTGAGCAGGGGTTTTAAATGCCATCGGCTTAGATTAATGTGCTATGAATTAGTCACCTTGCATAAATATGTTTCATTTAAAGGAAACCCAAATGAATGTGTTTCCTTAAATGATAACATGCTAAGGGCATGGCAGAACCCTTTTAGATAAAGAAAACAAAACAAGACTTTCCTTGCCTGTATTTTATAAATTTCCAAACAGCGTGAAGCTTAAAGCCCAAAAGAGATACCCATGAAAATCTACCGATCGGCTTCTAGAACTGCCACCTTTAATGTTGCATAAATGATAAATGTTTCATCTTAATGTTCAGAGAGGTATTCACCGTACATGACAGAGGGGATTATAAAAATTTAGAAATGAAATAGACATCATCTCCCTGACTTATATGTTATCATTACCACTTTCCCATGCCAGACACAGTTAATCCATCAGGGCCATTTTTCCAAATGAGCTTTTAAATCCTTCTCAACATAGAACTTTATGCACACGGCCAATGAATGGAAATGGTCATTGAACCATTATCGTTATTAATATGCAAGGCCCTTTTCTGAGCACTTTGCCTTTCATCCATTCCATTTAATATTCCCAATCCTATGGTGGTTGTTTACACTTATTTCTATCTATTCTTATTTTACAATGGGAAAACAGAGGCCCTGAGAGATTAAGTAACTGGCCCCAAGTCACGGAGCTAGTGAATGGTGGAGACGGGACACAAACCCAAGCAGCCTACTTCCTTCACCACTATGCTATCTGGTGTCTTCAGAAATGAAAGCCAATGCGGGGGGGAGATGAGATTTTAACCTTCTTTTATGGAAAAAAAGTAAAGTAAAGTAAATAGTGCAATAAGCCTTCATAGTTCCATCATCCAGCTTCAAGGAATATGAACAATTTACCTATCTTTTTTTAGCTTTTTTCGGAGGTTTTTTTTTTTTTGCCAGATTATTTCATAGCAAAGCCAGAACACTGTCATAACCTAAAATGTGGAATAATGAGATCTGAAGATACAATGCAGTGGTGCTGAGACAGGCGGCGGGGGGGGGGGGGGCGGGGGAGGGGATAAAGGGCGTGAGGGCTTTCCTTACCCTTACCCCCAACTCAGGAGGGTTAGGTGTTCCCCCTTTTATATGCCTCCTCCCCACCCACCACCCACCCACCAAACGCTATGCAGTCTTCAGCCATGGTCACACTCTCAGTTCCCTATGTGGATTTATTTTCACACTCCTGTCTCTCTGCTGGATTCTAACTTTGCTAGAATAAGATCATGGTGTCTCAGTCACAAGAGCTGCAGTGCTGAGCTCTGGGCTTATCCCACAACAGATGCTGAAAGAGGGCTGGTTTGGGGAAGGGAAAGTGGACAATCTGACAGTCACAAAACCAGACAGCCAAGAAAAATGGGGCAGCTCAACTAGACATGATAAAAATATCATCCCCGAAATTTCAGTTTACGTTTCTTACAACGAAAAATGGTCAACTTTTTAAAAAACAAAATGGGATACATTCACGCTCTAATCCCATCTCCAGGTGGACCTGATAATTATTTGAGTGTTTTGAAAAGGAAGTACAAAGATGTCAATAAGGCTTAATCTCAAATAGGCAAGAGCTTCTCTGAAATCTGACCTCACAGGTCCCTTTCAGCTCCTTTCTCCATGAATAAAAAATGACTCCCTCCTTGCCAATGGAACATGAAATAGATTAATGACTGTTTTAGTAGGAGTTATTAATAATACTTCTTGGCAACTCTGAACTTATTTTGAATTCATGTCAGATACAGAAAATCAAAAGTGTTATTTATGTAAATGTAGTTTATGGTATTCATGAGCATAAATGCTGAAGTTAACATTACAAAAAGCTTTCCTATTAACCCTTAGTTTCATTGATTAATCTTCCAAAAAGGCTAGTGATTTTCCAGTTTAGAATATTATCTCCAGAACCCAAATCCTATTTGATAATTAAAAGAACATCTACTGACTTAAGTACTTGAATAAAAAATAAACGCTAAAACGTAATGAAAATATCTAACCTCTCCAATTAAGATATTTAATTTTGAAGACTCTTAAATTCTCCCATGAAAAGCCTCAATGGTAGGGTTTTATGCCAATTCTTTTAAAGTGGCTAATTATATGCAAGGAGATATATAGGTTATTAGAGATCTATGAAACTATTAAGTCAGTCTACATGATGATTTATCTCTGAATATAATTATACTTTAAATGACCTATTATCTTTCCTACTCTTTGAGTTGTACAGATTATCCATAAGTACACCATGGTCCATAGAAGTAACATTTTAGAGATTCCAGAAAACTATGAAACCCACACTGATGAAGAACTTCGCCAACTATCAAAACCCATGAAAGTCTTAATGAAGTGAAAATAAGTTCCCAGTACAAGATACTTCTGAAAGCTGCTCAGGTTCCTCTAAGGGATCTCTCTTGATCCATACTCTTACATAAGAGAAAATGATAGAGAATTTCCACTGGGAAAGAATTTCTCTTGACACTGTACTATTGTCAAGGCCATGTTAGGTATAACACGAAGGATACTAAAATTATCAAAGACCTAGCTGCTATCCTCAGGGAGCTGACAATCCGTAGGGGAGACAGGGCATAGAAACAAGTAAGTACCACCAGCCGGTGTGTGATAATCCACAGAAGTGATCCAAGCAAGGGGTCACGGGAGTTCTCAGGAGAAAAGATGGTTTCTGGTTCACAGATGAAGGAAGACTTTTGAGAGGAAGTGGTATTTGAATTACGCCCGAAAAACTTACAGAGAAACTTGGTTGGGAGTAGGGGGAGAGCATTACACGGATGAATGGTTTACACCAACACCACAAAGGAAAGCACAAAGCCCTCAGAGAAAAAAGAATCAACGATTCTGGTTGGCCAGTTGAGGGTGCACACGAGGGGATGGTGTGTGGGATCTGCCAGAGCAGATCATGGAGGACCTAGAACGTCCAGCAAGGAACTGTAGCAAGCGCAGGGGCACCATGGAGCAATCATAACAGGGGGGGAAGGGAAAATGATCTAGGACGACATGCGCTAAGGATTACAGAGTGACGACGCAGCGGGAATGGCTTAGGTGAGAGGTGCTACAGATTTAAAGTAAGGTGAGCAGACGAAAGAGGATGGAGTACATGAGAGAGTGAGAATGGACCAGATGTGATCACTGAATAGAAAGGACGACAAAAAGAAGGTGAGAGGAAATGCTGATCCCGAAATTTCCAGCCTCAATAGCCCGATCACAGATATCATTAACAGAGTGACCGTGAGAGAAGGTACCGGTCTGGAAACGATAATAAAAGATTCATTTGGGGGAAATGTTCAATTTGAGACAATTTGGGTCGGCCTGTTGGAGGTGTTCGGCGTCGTGTGAAATGTGGGTCAGTGGTTCCAGAGGGAGGTTGAGGCAGCAGATCAGAGTCGGCAGAGTGTTCAAAGTGCTAAGAGCTGATAGTATGGATAAGATGAACACGGGGAAGCCTAAAGAATTGGCAGAGGGGTGCCTGGGTGACAGCTCAGGTCATGATCTCACAGTTTGTGAGTCTGAGCCCCGCATCGGGCTCTGCGCTGACGGTGCGAAGCCTGCTTGGGATTTTCTCTCTCCTTCCCTCTCTCTCTGTCCCTCCCCTGCTCTCTCTTGCTCTCTCAAAAATAAATAAACTTAAAAAAAAAAAAAACAATTGAAAGAGATGCCTCGTGAGAACAACTTTGGGGAGCTCAAGCACATAAGGCCTCGGGGTATGGAACACAGATGACTCTACGAGGAACTAACTGGCAGGCACATGAGGGGATATGCCAGATATCGCAACCCCTCAAATTCAGGGGGTTTTCTGGATGCACCAATAGCTCTCCTACAAAAGATCTCCCAGAGCCCATCTCCGCCTCCCAAAATACAACCCCTCTGAGAAACTCCCCGATCACCCCAATCAGAAATTAACCCTCCACCCCAAGCCAGGAACAATCACCCAACTTTGTATCATTTTGAAGGCTGTAGGCACATATACGCTTGTGTCGTGATCATTTATACAATGCCAACCTCTCCGTCCACCTCGCCAGCTGTATTCCTACTTCCCCAAACGCTACTACCTCTCTGCACCAGGGAAAGAAACAAGAAGAAAGCCCTCATTTTTCTTTTTTTACTTTTTAAGTTCTTTGTCTCGTGAGCTCTGGTCTTCACTCACCCCATGGAGAACATGTGGCAGATTCGAATGGAGACGACGTGGGAGGGAAACCATAAGGGGCCACTGCAAATACCACCATCTACATCATATTCTTTTTAGATAGAGATTTTCTTCTTTCTTGAGCACTCAACACGTTAGGTGCTACTCAGAATACACAATGAGATAAGATCCTCTACAGAAATTATTCTATCTTTTGGTGATACGAACTATTTTCATTAATGGTTAATTCATGAAATCCTCAAGTTTCCCTACTCCCCTCCATACCCTCCAAAAGTTTAACTTTAAATTGTACCTATCCACTGGGAAAATCAAGTCTACAGCTAATTGCTGATAGATCTGACAACTAGATACAGTTTAGGCTCTAATACATTACCAGCACTAAATTCCACAGTAATTTTTCTTCTCTAAGATTTTTTTTTTGGTCTGGTCTCCGAAAACTATTAAAAAAAAATTATGAGCTACACACTGGGTCAGACCTGCTCAAATATATGATTTAAAGTTTAAGCTTAAGTTAGGGAATTACTTTGTCTCTCTTCAGTTTAAATCTTTAAAAAAGCCGTGAGTTGCTAACTAGGGTAATTTGGCATTTTATTTGAGGTTCTAAAGGTACCAGCCTCACAATCTTCACGTGATGAACCTATAAAGGAGTGAAGGGGGCTGGGAGAGCTGTCACCTGCAATACAATGAATGTCAAGGTTCTGTACCAGTCCACAGGAACTGAGTGACTAGTTGGCAATTGCAGGGAGGCAGCCTGAACCCACACAGAGCACTGCCTCGTGACGAGAGCTATCCTGTCTCAAAGGCAGCTTCTTCACAAGATGGAATGTTCTCTATCATTCAGTGTTTACACAGGGGCTGGCTGACAACCCAGGAAGTGGGGGAAAGGTGAGTTCAGTCTACAGGGTCCCTCCAGGCCACTCTAACTTGCTTCACGAACAGGAAGAAAAGACTTTAAATCATGAGTGGTTCTTCACCTTATGTGGCAAATTTAAGGACTACATAGAAGAAGAACACTGGCCCAGGAGCCAGAATGAGTCACTTTGATCTCAGTTTGCTAGCTTTAAAATGAGGGGGTGGACTGGGTCCCAAGATACCCTGATTTTAGGGTCTCTTCAAAGGGCTTCATAATAGAAGTAATATGATCTAAGTACATACAGGCATAATTCATTTCTCTGTGTCTGCTCCATTTGTCAAAACTTTGTGGAAAAGATAAAAAGACACGGAAGGGCCCTTGACTTAGTGCCCAGTGGGCCTGAAGACACGGTAAAGAACCAGAGTCCAGGGTGGAGAGTAGATTCCACACCCAACAGCCGAGACCCAGGTCCAGGGGAGCCCAGGGGTCTCTCCTCTCCACTCTCATTGTCACCTGCCCCTCAGGACCCTTTAGAAAAGCCGCAGGGAGAGCGAGCTGTAGCTAAGCCAAAGTCATCCAGGAAACACTAAGTTCATAATGAATCACTGAAAAGTGTCCTAAATATAGCACGCTTCGGTCATCGTGGACACTGTTCGGACTGTTTATAGGCACATGAATATCTAAAAATATGAGCTGCGCACTTTCAAACAGTTCCTTATTAGAGTCATGTTTCAGATTTTGAGACATCTACTGTGCCATAATATAATTCCTAATTACTGTGGTATTCCTAAACGCAATTCTATGTGAATGTACTGTTTGAAGAAAGACCAATGTTCCAAGAAGGAAAAAGGAACCAGCTCTGATATGCTAGCTGTTTCCATGAGCTAAACCAACAAAGCTTTGCTCCTGTGGTTTGATCTAAGGACTTTTGGCTCTTTTGAGTGCCTCATATTTTACTTAATCCTTGTCATCAAAGCATCATCCCTCCACTAAAGAACAGAAACAAAATTTTTGACATTACATCTAACAACAAGTATTAGCAGGTGGTTAATGGCACTCAGATATCAATTCAAATAAGTGAGAAATTTTTCTGTGGTTTATTGGTGAAGTATAAATTTTACACATGGTTAGGTGGCAAATCAATTCTAATGCTGCTTTTTTAAAAACTGGAAAAGAATTCTAAATGCATATCTATTATGTATTAATAACTAATGCGTTACATATTCATAATTATGTATTAATAATTAATTTATTATTTTACTATGAAGTCTTTAAAGTAGGAGTTATTTTCCTTGGCACATAATGGCTCTTGCCTCCCTGGGTGCTCAGGGTGTCCCTCTCTAGCATCCGTTCAAGCAGATGTGAGAAGAAATGATGTAAGCACACCTGGAATTATTCTGTCCACACCTATCAGCTCTCCTTTAGCAAAAACTGCTACCATGGGAACGAAGCTCAATCATCCCGAGATGATTCTTATTTTTTAAAGAAACCAAGGCCTTAACTACTTCCTCGGAAAGATATATACCGAAAAATACTTTTTTTTTTTTTTTTATAATTACTCACTCATGCTGCTTCCTCTAAAAGAGAAACATGCCACCAGGAATTTTACTACTAAAAAAGATGACAAATAGTTGCTCCTATACTTAAAAATCTTCAGGTTGTCAATACGCACACACGTGGGAAAATATGAGTTACACATTTGCAAAGAGCTCTTTCAGATTTTGAGAATCTGGTGAAGTCCCTAATGACAAGTGTATTCCTGTGTGAAAGCAGTTCTGAGATGCAGCACCTTTAGCAAACCAAGTGAGCAAAAAACCTCTCAGAAACTGCTTACAAACACATCAAGATAAAGGAAAAGGTAATGCATTATTTTTAGGAATAACTAGGTAGACCAAAATTTAGAACTTTGCAGGTATGAATGTGCCACGCATCATCTCTGTGAACCCAAGAAAGGATAGAGAAAGAGCAAGCTCGGAGAAAAGAAATTTAGAAAATAATATAAATCAATCTCGTTCTCCACCTGTCCCCTCCCATATACCCCGTCTTGTCCTCTGTTTCTTTCTCTTGCTACTTACTTCAGCACGATTCAACTACTGTAATCCCTCCCGAACAGCACTCCACATGAAAACCTCTAAGACTTCCCTGGTCCTCTGGCCAGTTCTTGCTAACCAATGTCCGAGATGTCATGGTTTCAGATCTAATAACAATGACTTTGAAGTTGACAGGCTGAGACGGGCTTTGGTCATCAAAGGCTCAGGTCAGTGGGGCAGCCTCCAGGTCTCCTTTAGAACGGTGGCTGTTTGTGACTTGCTCTGAGACTATTAATTCATACTTTAAAACACAGCTCCCAACATCAGTCTCGGGAGCCAGGCCTAGAGTAGCATCACTCAGCCAATGGGGACCTTTCTGGGCAGAACTGAAGAAGCTCAGCTCTACTTTTCTATTTTTCACACTGTTTAGGTAACTTTGAGAAATCCAGCCAAGTGCTCCACCAAAATGAAGCCATGACAGGTAATCCCAGGTGACTAAAAGGATTCTCACCACTAATATCTAATACATAATATGCTTCATGATAGCACAACATGGGAACACCTGTGTTGGATCTTTCTTTGACTTCTTACATAGAATCCATGAGCAAAGGGCTCTTGGAATCAGTACCTGGTTAAGTCATTTTCTAGATTTAAGTCTTTTTCTGGCACTCTAATTCCTCATAATTGAAAAAAATGATAGTGCCAAACAGGCCTTTTTTCCTTCAGTAGATCATTTTCTAAAGTCCTAACAATGGTAGATTAAGGAAGTAAATATAATACAATATAATATAATATAATATAATTAATATAATATAAAGGAAGTCAAATCAACTCTTTCAAACACAAAGAAATGAAGCCGTTATACCCATATGCCCATATTGAAGAAATGCCCATATTGAAGAAATGAAGATATGGCCATTCACCTGCCCCGGTGTGGTCCTAGGGGCGTGTCCCACAGGGAACAACGCAGCCGGCCCCCCCCCCCCCCCCCCCCCACTTACGGTTGGCCAGTCTGCTCTGCTCCGGCTGCGCGCTGTCCGCCGACTGGGTGCTGGAGACCGAGGACACGCTGGAGCTCCGCACGAAGCCAAACGCCGCCAGCTTGGCTGCTGGGAGACGTGAGTATCCAGGAGGACGAAGTCCAGATTTTGGTAGATTGGATTTTGCAGCATTTGAACCGGAGGCTTTCTTTAAATCTGCTATAACGAACCCAAACCAAACAAACAAACGAAAAAAATCAGTTGACAACGAGACAGAGGAATACACAGACAATGAATAGTAATCTAACTCTATCATAAACTGAACACAATTGATGTTGTACAGTGCGGTTCAGCATAGTCACAAATACGTCTTTATGAGAAAAGCTCCTCGCTGTGGGCTGGGAGCTTCAGAGAACTTACACAGGAGGAGAGGCAGCAGGCAGATGAGAAAAGAATAGAGAACTAGCCCTATTATACGGCCATAAATAAAGGTAGACAGTGCTTAGGACGCTGAATGGAATGAACTTGTACTGTTGCAAGCTACCCTAGAATTGCGAAAGTGACATACACCTTAAAGTCTGACATGCAATGGGTAAAGAGCCCTTGTGGTAAATATTCATCAGCAATTATAAACACTTGGTGAGAAACCAGAGAAGCATGTACAAAAGAGTTGTTTGCTAGCATTCCGTTCATTGTAGGAATGAGGTGAGCATAAACTGGGGAACTGGCCAGGTTGAAATCCAGTCTGTATGATTTACGGGCTGTGTAACCTTGGGCACTTGACCCAACACTTCAGAACCAATGGAAGGGACTGGTGGTGATAAAACTGGCCTCAAAGATATATTACAAATATTACTGCTTGCAAGAGAACTTGATGGATGCTCTAGTTAACACTACTAGGCTTTTTTTATTCTTTTTCCACGATGTGTTTTTATGTTAAACTAAAATTCGAAAATTAAACTAAGCTTAAAATTAGTTCCCAAATATGTGCAAAGCCGGCTAATTTTGAAATAATACAACATCATGTTATAAATTTACCATCTCAGCATGATGATGTCTGAATCAGGCTCTGTTCATAGCCGCTGCAATGATCATCTCCACACTAAAAGAGCCTTTCAATACCAGATAGAACCAGAATGTTATCACACACAAATGCCCTTTAATAGTCCTTAAAAGGAAAAAGGGGCGGGGCGCCTGGGTGGCTCAGTTGGTTGAGCATCCAACTTCAGCTCAGGTCATGATCTCGCAGTCCATGAGTTCGAGCCCCGAGTCAGGCCCTGTGCTGACAGCTCGGAGCCTGGAGCCTGTTTCAGATTCTGTATCTCCCTCTCTCTCTCTGGCCCTCCCCTGTTCATGCTCTGTCTCTCTCTGTCTCAAAAATAAACGTTAAAAGAAAAAAAGATTAAAAATAAATAAATAAATAAATAAATAAATAAATAAATAAATAATAATAAAAAGGAAAAAGGGGCAAGTGTCCTAATATTCTATATAAATTTCTAGTCAAGCCATTTAGGAACTTTCAGCTGCAGCCATATTTACTGTGAGTGCTTATATGCAGACCGTTCAGCAGCGTTCCTCACTCTTTATTATCTACTAAAAGATTAACCAGGTTGCAAACTAATAATAAAAGAAGCCATTTATTTTTTTTAACGACATCTAAAAATCAATGAAGAATCTACATTAGAAACAGATCTATGTGTGGAAATCTTTTTTTTTCAATATATGAAATTTATCGTCAAACTGGTTTCCATACAACACCCAGTGCTCATCCCAAAAGGTGCCCTCCTCAATACCCATCCCCCACCCTCCCCTCCCTCCCACCCCCCAGCAACCCTCAGTTTGTTCTCAGTTTTTAACAGTCTCTTATGCTTTGGCTCTCTCCCACTCTAACCTCTTTTTTTTTTTTTCCCTTCCCCTCCTCCATGGGTTTCTGTTAAGTTTCTCGGGATCCTATGTGTGGAAATCTTTAGAGAACCAACAGATGCCATGGTGGACCACTGGTGTCTCTTCCTCTACCGGGAGCTCTCCCTAAGAGTGAGTCTGTAGTCAGTTGCACATCCATGTGAAAACAGAATACGCACAACTCTGGTTTCTTGATTTCTGGGTCAGGAGGAGGAGGAGAAGGAGGAGGAGGAGGAGGAGGAGGAGGAGGAGGAGGAGGAGGAGGAG